>NW_027496243.1:0-205416 GCF_021521415.1 Bidens hawaiensis | reverse complement strand
AACTTCGCCTCAACTTGAACTTCGTCCTATACAGAAATGATCACAACTTCGCTCATGGTAACAGGCGAACTTGTGATTCGCCTTGACGTTTATCTAACTTAACCTGTTTGTTGCAGATATGGCTGCTGTTACTGGAGCAGGTGGTGCAGGCGGTGATGACGGAGGTGATCACCAGAGACAGTTCTTCCCGGGTCACAACATGTACATTACATTAGACCCGGAGGCGAGCGGAGTTGATGACTTCCGCGAAATCATCACTTTTCTTTTACGCTCGAGGATATTCCACGCCATTACAACAACTCTGCCAATAACCTTGCCCAATATTGAGGATTTCTGGCAGACAGTGGAATACGACTGTAGAGTCGAGCCCCCGGTGATGCGCGCAACAGACAACAATCAGATTGTTCAGTTCTCTTCTGAACAAATCTGGGCGGCTTTACGAATTGGGAACGAGACAAGGGATGACTCAACCGAGTTTGTAGCTCCTTTCCGTGACGGAGCGTTTTTAAGGATGGGATACTCTGGTCCCTTGGGGGATACGCAGAGGAGGAAAGGCTTTCTACTTGACCAGTGGCGCTTTCTCATGCATGTTATGATCGTTTGCATGTCAGGGAGAAAGGCGGGCACTGATGGCATGGGCGTGACCATGCAGTCAGCGATGACTGCTCTGACATACAACAAGCGATTCAGCTTTAGTCAGATGGTCTTTTATGAGATTGATCGTCAACGAAGAGCGATGGCGCGTGAGCGATTCATCATGTATCCAAGATTCCTTCAAATGATCTTGAATCATGTAGCTCCAACACTTCCTCAGCGCTGTCCGATCCGATATGTTGAGAGTGTGAATAAACGGATCTTCGCCCAATGTCGATCCTCCAGTGCGAGGAGCAAACCTGAGCTCCGTCCTCGCCATACTCCACTCTTTGGGTACTTGATCAACCCGGGGTATGTGCCTGCTCGAGGGGACGAGTTTTGAGACCCGGCACCACAACAGGCAGGAGCACCTCAAGCTATACCTGCTGCTCCTGTTGTGTCACCGGAGGAGAATGTGGACCTTGATGCAGAATTTGGTGGTCAAGGCTTCTTTGATATGGATCGGGTGGATCCGGAGGAAATCGTACAGGTCTCGGTTGAACGTACTTCGACTGTGAATGTTACTAGGACAGCTGCTGCGGTGGCTGGTTCTGATTCTGATGATGAAGTGGCAGAGGCCAGAAGGATTATGGTGACTCGAGAAAGACTACATGGGAAAAGAAAGAGAACAGCTGATGATAGCGAGTCTGATTATGAGGAAGAAGTACAACAGTTGATCCGGAGGTCAAGAAGGGAACGGATAGGTGCAGGATCAGGAGCCGGTGAGAGCTTTAGGGTGGTATGTTTCACTCCACCAGTACTATCCGGTATGACAATGGTTCCCTCATCACTACAGGTTACAAGGCCAAGCGCTACGGGTGTTCCCGTGGTGGCTACATCGTCTACTTTTGGCCTCCCACCCACTACTTTCCAACTTTCGACTCCTGTGATCGTTTCATTGCCGCCTCCGACCGTTACTCCATCGGAGGTCGTGGCACAATATATAGAGTCGACTGTTGTGGCCACTGCAGGGCTATCGGTGACGATACCACCTGCGGTTACGTCTATTTCTACTTCTGAGGTCCCGGTGACATCGGAAATCCCTCCTCAGTACACTCAAGATTTATCGCATATGACCAGGTTCGACTTCGATGCAACCCTATCAGACTCAGAACGAATAGCAGCACTGGAACGGGTCGTGGCAGAGCAGTCAAGGATTAATCTTATCCAGACCCAGGCTATTCAGCGCCTAGTTACAGAGAATCAGATGCAGTCGTCCCTCCTGGTACAACATGGAAAAATCATAGATGCTTTCAAGGAGTTCTTGGCATCTCAGGGGGAGACGAGCTGTAAAGGCGACGAGTTGAGGACCAAGAGACGAAATGATAGAGACGATGATCCCAATGCATCGAAAGATGCAGGTGGTGAGTTGCCAAGAACTGATCAAGCTCTTGGAACTTCCACAACTCAGGGGGAGTCGACATCTGCAGCTGGTGGTGATGATGTGGTGGTGGTGGACATAGAGGAGATGGATGATGTTTTGGTTGGTGATGATGATGTACTACCGAGTGATGTGATAGAGAAAATTGGTGAAGAGATTGTGATTGATACAGAGATAGAAGAGGGAGAGATAGTAGAGGAGAATGTGGAGCATGAGATACCGCAAGTCGAGAACGTAGATATGAGTCAATGGATTGGGAATGATGAGTCTGAATAGGAAGAGCAGCCAAGGTGGAAGGAAGGCTATGCTCAGTGGTTCGTCAAAACGAAGAAACCGGCGGTCCCTACAACGTTTATGAAGAGTTACAACATTAAAGGCTATGCTGAAGCGAAGAAAGGGATTATATGCTGGATATATAATGAGCAGTTGAGGCTCTTCGTGATTAAAAGGTATGACGGTGTTCAGTACCTTAGAAGGATGTTAAGATCGTTGAATACACTGCCAGAATGTGAAGTGAAAGACTTAGCCAGATTGGGATTGATAAACAGAAGTGATGATAATATGGCTAGAGTCATTGGGAAAATTATGTGGAAAGAGAGTATAAAAAAGAAGAAATTTGAGCTGTTGAAGCCACAAAAGGGAAAGCTTGTTGAAGACAAGGATAGAGGTTTGAGAGATGATGGAAAGCCTTGGATGATTATGAAGTATAAACCGATCCGGTGTTTGAAAGAAGTACCGATGAAGCTAATGCCCAAGGATGTGCTTAAAGACCTGAAGTGGTGGTTTGTAGATTGTGAGACAGCTGAGGCGGGTGATGGAAGACGAAGATGAACAAGAGCTGCTTAGAGTGTACGATCCGATGCACTTGGTAAACTTATCGCAAGCTGATTTGCAGGTGTTGAATGACAAGAAGATATTTTATATTCCTGCTTGGAAAGACGAAGCGAGGAAATATCAAAGAGTTGTCTCGGTTTGTGTTAGAGAAAGAGTGCATGCTTGAAGATAGAAGATTGAAGATTACAAGACACGTGTTTGAAGCTAAAGAGATGAAGCTACTGCCAAGGGGGAGTCTGTTGGTGCATGATGTCAGTAGTTCAGTGTCGTGTGTCTGTAATTGTGTTAGTTAGATTTGAGTTTTGTATGTAAGCGAAGTTACTAACAAGTTCGCTTATATGGGCGAACTTGTTAGTCAAGCGAAGTTAGGGACAACTTCGCCTGAACATGCCAGGCGAAGTTGTCGAGTCTATATAAGCCATTTGTATACGGCTTATTCGATATCAGTTAATAGATTAACAGTTTGTGTATTCGAGTTAGAGAGTTTTGTATCCAGTGATCATTGTATCACGTGTTTACGGTTGGAATACAACGTGTGTTTGGTTATCGTATCGTGTGTTAGCTCGTATTGTTTTCTATACTCGTAACGTCTTGCGTAGGGATTCCGCACCTACGTAGTACGCGATATCTCGTGTAGATCCGGCTGGGAAGCTACAAACTCGATATTACGCCTAACCTTAAGTGGCGTACCGAAATCCTAGGGACTTGAGCAGCACTCCGACGCTGATTTACTTCTCGATCGTCAAACGATTACGCCAAACTTCCATACCCGTCGACACGTTAATCGAGATTCATTGCCATTTTAACAACACCATTTCGATATATGTGGGTGGATGGTGGTACAATCTCTAAGGAAACGTTGGTTACACAAACGAAAGATTCAAGTCACGCTTATCGAGAAAACAAGGCACGAATATCGATGTATTCTAGAGAGAGAGTAGAGAGATGTGAGAGCAGGTTTTGGTTGTGAGAAATGAACATCCCATGGCTGCTATTTATAGGCGTTTTCTGGGCTCCCATCGCGGTATGCGATGGGTCCCTGGGCTGACCTATCGCGTACCGCGATATAAGTCAGCTGAGTCACCCATATAGGCCTGCCACGTGTTGACAAGTGGCAGTCGCCGCTCCACGTGGCGACAGTGTTGCCACGTGGTGACACGTGGCAGCACATGGTGCCACCGTGTGCCACGTGGCACACGTGTCACACGTTGTCAGACATCCCATCGCGGTACGCGATGGGTGTCTCTTCTGACTTATCGCGTAGCGCTATGGGTCAGGAAAACCAATTTTTCATTTTTAACCCTCTAGTTTGGATTTTGGCAATTTAGTCCCAAGACTTTGGAAATTTGATACTTTGAACAAGAAATTTTCACGGTGTTACAATAAATCACTGGTTAACCTCTAAAATTTCCGACTACAGGAAAATTGAGTGTTAAATAAGTTAACTAAGTGAGAGAAAGAAGTAATTGAAAATGGAGGAAGACTTAGCAGCCATTTTAGTGCGGCTCCCATTAATGTGGATCCAAATCCTTTGCAAAGGCAACCCTCATTGAGCCTTTCAGGAATAGGATTAATTTCCATCCTTTCCCTATATTGAGCAACGTGTTCCTCAGGATCGGTGCTCCCGTCATAAGTCTTCATGTTGGGAGTTTGGAACCGCTTTGGGATTTCAGCGTCATAGATAGGTGGAGCGAATCTGGATAACTTGTGACTTCCCTCCGGTATCTTAGGAATCGGACGTATCACCCCGGGAACACTGAATATCATGTCCTTGAGTTTTTGCAACACCTTGGCCATTGCCTGGTTGATACCTGCATCCTGCATGGAACCATGGTTAGTGTCTGAGGATATAGGATCATACCAGTTACCTCTCTATTGGGTGAAGTTTGGCATCCCGGATGAGTATCTGGGATAAGAGGAGTCAGCAATCGGAGTGGGTCCTCCAGAAGCTATGGTTTGCATGGGGATTATGTCCCCATCATGGACTTTGGAAGATCGTTGATGGTGGGATCCGAAGGATCCTTGATCCTGACAGAAGGATCCTTGACGAGGAATCCCGGAGGGTCCTGGTGGAAGCATCCCTGATCCCCTTTGGAACATCGAGGGACTCTGCACTGGTTGGCCCATCGATCCACGGCTGAAGATAGATGGTCCTTGCTGGTAATCAGAGTATCCTTGGATTTGATGACCCATGGATCCTTGTTGAAGGATGGATGATCCTTGCTGGAAGGCTGAGGATCCTTGAGTATGAGGACCCATGGATCCCTGTTGATGGATGGATGATCCTTTATGGAAGCCTGAGGATCCTTGAGTCTGAGGACCCATGGATCCTTGTTGAAGGATAGATGATCCTTGCTGGAAGCCTGAGGATCCTTAAGTCTGAGGACCCATGGATCCTTGTTGAAGGATGGATGATCCTTGCTGGAAGCCTGAGGATCCTTGAGTCTGAGGACCCATGGATCCTTGTTGAAGGATGGATGATCCTTGTGGGAACTGAGCTAGGGATCCTGGACTGGTGAACTCCAGCATCCTATGCATCAGGGGGGTGAGATCCTCTGCTGGCCTCTTTGACTTTTTGATGTGTTCGATTTCACGCAGGATCCTTTGGTTGGTCTTGTTCAGCTGCTCCATATATGCCTTAACCTGCGAAAACATAGATGAAACATCATTGTTAGTATTAACCACCGGCGCAGCAGCAGCGGTTTTCGAGCTCTGGAAGACTGGTAGTTGCGTCTTGCTCCCAGCAGCAGCAGCCTTTGTTACTCCCGTGATTGGCGGAGGCATCGGTGGCAAAGTCCTTGATGAGAGAGAGACCGAATACGGCATTGTTGATGAAGCAGAGGTGGATTGAGATGCCATTTACAGTGATGTGGGTATGAAAAAATTGAAAATTGATAGGAGTAATATGGATTATAGCACCAATTGCCCCACGGTGGGCGCCAAACTGTTTTGGATAAAAATCAATTAAGGATAATGTGTCCAAATCTGTTAAGTGAGGTGTAGTGCTAAGACGATAATATTGCATGTATAATCGAAATCTTGGTGAACACAATGATTTGATTACGAGGGAAAAAGCCCTTGAATACGATAATCTTACTTCGGTCAAAACTTAACAAGGTAATCTTTGATCGATTGACTTCGGTCGAGGATTAACGAGATAATATTGTTTTGAATCACTTCGGTCAAGGATCAACGAGGTAACCTTTGGTCGGATAGTACGTGATTATAGTAATTTCCGGCACAAAAAAACCCCGGACGGTGAAAACTATCACCGTCGATTATATTGATAATAAAAGGTGGTTACAAGTGTTAAGGAGTTGATGATCTAGATAACCAAGTAAACTAGTGATTAGAGAGAGATTATTGCTTCTGATCTAGTGTGTGTGATAATACATGTGTTTTTCTACTCGATCATAACTCGATTATATAAGAAAATACAAACAACAATATTTCCAAATAACCCGGAAGTCTTCCACTAGCCACTCCCATGACTTTGACCATGTGCCAATAGTCGTTCAGTAGCGAGATAAGCGGAAGAACGAGTCTTGGAGCCGTTATTGATATTTAAACATCAATCTTCAGATGAATTCGTCCATTAACAGCTATATTGAATAAGGATCCTGGATCCATACTCCAGCTAGGGAATGACCCATGAGGATAGTTGATGCCAGCACGTCTTAGATTCGTCATACCTGTCTTACACATCATCATACTAAACTAAATCATTAGTAAACAAATAATACCGAGGATCGTCAATCCTTTATACCCTGATACATATCTCAAGGATAATCTATCAGTAAGATAGTTAAGGATAAAGGATCCTCAGCATAAAATTCATGTCCTAACAATTATGATGGCGAAATCATCTATCATGAAGCTAAAGCCAATGTGGAGGCTAACGTATTAAGCCAAAAAGAACATGAGAAACCCAAGAGAGTTAGAGCTTTAAGATTAGAACTCTAAATAGATCTAATCAAACATATTAAGAAAGTTCAAGTGCAATCTGTTTCGGTCAGAAATCAACTAAGGATTATGTAACCAAATCCGTATTAGTGAGGTATAGTGCTAAGATAACAATAATGATTGTGTAAATGAAATAAGGATGAACACCGTGCTTTGTTGCGAGGAAAACCCCTTGATCTTGATTAGATCAAAGGAAAAAAACCTCAGGTGATGACAAATCGCCTATCACCACTTTATTAATATCAAAATCGAGTTACAAGCGTTTTGGAGATTACGATCAGTAGTACAAACTAATGCTAGTGTGTATTGCTAGAGATAACTGTAAGCTCTGCTAAAATGTGTGTGAATACCAGTGTCCCCTAACTGATCAGTTATCTCGATTATAAAATAAAAATAACAACTAAGAATATTCCCTAATAATCCGCCACTCTTCCACCAACTCCTTCAACGTTCTTTGACCACGTTCTGGGAGCTTCCAGTAGCGAACTATGTGGTAGATTTAGTCAAAGAGTCGTTATACCTAGCTAACACATCACCATTCAAACACAATTATTAGTAAAAATATATTGCTGAGGATCCCTGATCCTTCATAAATTGAAATATATCTCAAGGATAATCTATCTATAAGATAGTCAAGAATAATGGATCCTCAGCGTAAAATTCATGCCCTAACAATTGCCTCCAAAATGGCGGGTGATTGTGTAACACAGCTGTCCTTTTGAAATTTAAATCCCTACAAAAAGTAGATGATTAGATGTGTGTCAGGAAGTTATTATTAATAAACTCATAATTATACGCCGCCTATATATGCGATTATCACAACCATCTTATAACCACACAATCCAGCCGTCACTCAGGTATCCTTCTTTCTTTTCTTTCCATATTCATTTTCTCAATCATGTCTACTATTTTCATTTCCTCTTCCTCTTCCGATCAAACCAACCCCGATGAAATCCACTCGCAAGGTATCCTTGAAGCCCCGTCCTTCGATATCTGCAAGTTCATAGATCCAGAGATTGACGACATTCGCCCACTTTTTCTGGCCAACACCGTTTTCCGACCCTTCGACTCTACAACCCTCAGCGATTGTATATCAAAGAACTGGGTTTGTTTTCCAGCCCAACCGTACTTAATAGGCTCCAAATACCCCTTTCATGATTTTACCCAAAGTTTTTTCACCTTGACTAGAACAAGTTACATCCAGGCCATGCCTATGTTATGGAGGGTCCTTCGTGTCGTAGAAAGGATAATCGAGGAAGAAGGCGTCAAGTTTGGCTTGTCGGAGTTAGCGTACCTGTACACCTTGGTTACCCATGGTTCCAAACATTTTGTTTTTAAATCAAAACCTCGCCAAGTGAATCCTATCTCCAAGGTTACTCAGAACGGTACCCTCTAGAAGAATCAATTTTTCTTCGTAAAAAGGGATTCCATTCCGGGTAGACCCGATCTTCCCAAAAGGTGGATCCGGAAGGTAGGATCTAGGATCATTAGGTCTCAATGATAGGATACTTGATTCTTTTACTAATACTTTTCTTTGCTTGTGTAGTTGAAAACTTTGCTTTGCTGTCTGAGCTTCCAGGAGTTGAAGAGAGAGTCAAGAAATTCTTGCCACTGGATCCTACAATCAGAACCTTTCAAGCTAAGTTTGTTGAAGCTTTTCAGGAGTCAAACTCAGAGTCAAACATGTCAATTAAGTATCCTTATAATTAAGTTTAATATTGATAATAAAAAATAATTGCAAACTTATCTGTGAATCCTTGTTTACAGCCGCTCAGAAGTCAGGAAAATCCGCATCCAAGTTCTATCTTGAAGATATTTACTGCAAGTTCGTGAAGAAAGAGACTCCGAAGTCCACTCCAATGTCTGAGCCTCGTCTAGTCATGACCCGAGCCAAGTCAGGTGCAAAAAGGAATAAAAGCTCCGAGCCTGAGAACCCCTTTGACACCGAGAAACAGCTCCTCGAAATGCTTACTGCCGTGAGGATCATTTATCCTGTTAGCCTTTACTGACAAATTAAGTATTCTCCTAACCTTGTCTTGTTTTCTTATACAGTCTGTCAACTCTGCTCAAAGCCATCAGGAGAAGATTGTTGGAGAATACGAGAAGATTCTTGCTGCGATGAGGTCCATGGTCGCTGCAAAGGATAAAGCTCTTTCCAAAATAACCAAGGATCACGCATCCACGCTCGCAGTTCAAATGCAGGATGAGACCAATCGGGCTACCAATGGGGCGAAGATTTTGGCAGCCAAATCAATTCTGCAAGCCAGAATCAAGCTGGTAACTGAAGCTAATGATCCAGCTTTTGACAAATCTTCATGGGACATAGCGCACTGGAAGCAATCCTTGGCAGATTTGGGTGGTGGTGAGGACGAATAGGAAGGTGACATGGCTGATGCGAGTGGAGTGAAGGAGGCAGATGAGGCTGAAGAAGGAATAGGAGCAGCAGTGGAGGGTGAAGCAGCTGCTTGAACGAGCGATGAAGGATATTGAAGACAAGGCCCGAGCCGGTTTTCTTTTTATTTTGATAATGTTTTATGGATAATTGATTATGGTTTGTAACAGACAATAGTAATTAGGGTAAAGGATCCATGATCCTTAAGACAATTTCCGGGGGTAGCAAATGTGGATGGATCCTCTGTTTGTGGGGATGAAGCCTTTGATTCCCCAATTTTTATTTTCCTTCACTTCATGAACGGTTAGTAACACCTGCTTAACCTGGGTGGATGGTCCATCTTTTTGAATAGTGAAATCCGGGTTAAGGTTTTTGGTAAATCAAGGTGACTTAATAATAGTAAAAACTTAACTTTTATCTATTTGTGTGTTGTTTGTTATTCTGAAAGTATGTTTGATATAGCTTTAGTCTTGTTGGAAGTTCTAAGAAATATCTTTGAGTAAAAAGTTATAAGAATAGAATATCCTTGTAAAAAGTATACTAAGGATCTTGAATCCTTACAAAAAAGAATTAATAAAAGATTTTAGCCAAGTGAATGTAATATGATAAGTAGAAATCATACCATAAGGTCTAATTAGACCTAAGTTACCATAAATATTGATCCTCCAGCGATCTTTGTAAAAAATATATTAAGGATCTTGGATCCGTAAATGTTAATCCTTCTGGGATCCTTATAGTTGAACTTAGGATACCTGATGTAAATAATTTATGATATTAAACGGGATTAAAACCAATATACTGGGGACATGCCCATAAATAATCTGGGGACTAGCCCTTGCAACTGGGGACATGCCCGTGAACTAGGGACAAGCCCATGTAACTGGGTACAAGCCCAAAAACTGGTGTTAAACTGGGGACAAGCCCAAAGATACAGATGTCAACTGGGGACTCGCCCAAACCGGGATTTAGCCTAAACGTGAGCGACGTGAAAACGCCAAAACCTTAGCTAACATGAAAATGTTAGAAACCTTTGTCTTGAGATAACATGAAAATGTTATAAACCGGTGGAATGGTACGTCCACCATAAATCGTAGGATCCTCCATATAGCCGAAGACAACGAAATTGTTAGCCACTAAGCGTGTACTGGTCCCACCGCCCCAGACTATACGTTGGATAGCGTGCGCTCCAGGAGAGAGTGAGAAACTATAATATATAAGAAAGGTGAAAACCTTTAAACCTTAGAAGATATTACCATCGGGGGTCATACCTTAAACGTGGGCTAGGCCAAGGTAAATAGCACGATATCTTTAAATGTGAAGGAGAGGTGGCCAACCTCTTAGATATTAATCCTCTAACTAGCATCCTGCATAGTTATTTAATACTTGAAAAAAATAAACGTTAAGAATATGTTAACCTTAAATTAATAAAAATCTAAAATAAATAAGTGATCAGATAGATTTTACCAAATTCCGGATCCTTGATCCTATAAGGATACTCCATCCTTGGAGGATATTGGATCCTGATTAGAAAAAGTACTTCTTGAGATGGATAGCATTCCATGCTCTTGGTAACTTGTTGCCTTCAATAGTGAGCAAATGATATGCCCCTTTTCATGCCTCCGACTCGATCAGATAAGGACCTTCCCACTTAGGTGCTAGCTTCCCATCTGCCGGATTGGTTGTGTTTTGGAAGGCTTTTCTTAAAATCAGATCTCCTTCTTGAAATCTTCTTATCCTTATTTTTTATTATATGCCCCAGCTACCCTTTGTTGATAAGCCGCCATTCTGATCTTGGCTAGGTCTCTTAGTTCTTCAACAGTATCCAAGTCTTCGAGAAGGATTCCATTATTAACCTCAGGATCACAGATGTTTGTTCTGGTTGTAGGAACCACCATCTTTGTAGGGATTACTGCCTCTGATCCAAACACCAATGAGAAGGGTGTTTGGCCTGTTGCATTCTTGGGTGTTGTTCTTTCATCCCAAAGAACATAAGGTAGCTCTTCGGCCCACTTGCCTTTCTTGGATCCTAGTTTCTTCTTCAAATTGTTGATGATTATCTTGTTACTTGATTCCGCCTGGCCATTAGCTTGAGGTTGCACCGGAGTAGAGGTAATCATCTTGATGCCCCAACTGTCACAAAATTTAGTGGTTTTTTTCCCAATAAACTTGGAACCATTGTCACAAATAATTTCTGAAGGGATACCAAATCTAGTAATAATATTTCTTTTAATAAAATATATCACTTCTTTTTCACGTACTTGAACAAAAACTTCTGCTTCTATCCACTTTGAAAAGTAATCAGTCATTGCAACCATGAATACTTTTCCTCCTGGGTCTTTAGGCAACTTACCAACGATATCCATGCCCCACTTCATGAAAGGTCATGAATAGGATATGGGATAGGCTCCGCTGGATGATGTAGGATGTTGTAGTGCCTTTGACATGAGTCACACTTCTTCGAATATTCCATTGCATCTCTCTTCATAGTGGGCTAGTAGTAAACTGTTCTCAGAATTCTAGAAAATATGGCTCTACCTCCAATGTGGTTACCACAGTCACCTTCATGAAAGTCTTTAAGTACTTCTTGGATTTCAGGATCCTCGATGCATCTCAAATAGGGTCCTGCAAGAGATTTTCTATACAAAATATCGTGTAATATAATGTGTTGTGATAGCTTAAGTTTGAAGCACTTAGGATTCTCCGTGGATAGAATCTCTCCAGTTTGAATGTACTTCTTGATTGGGAGGATCCAAGATCCTTCATTATTCGAGGATAATGGATCCCAAAGCACAATCTCTTTGTTAGTCGTTATCTCCTCAACTTCTTGTTCTCCTATTGCTGGCGAGAGTATATGAATGATTGGGATCTTCTTATCTTCTGGAATCTTCAAAGATGAAGCTAAATTTGCCAAAGCAACTGCCCCAGCATTCTCTTCCCTTGGTATCTGTACAATACTAAACAATTCGAAGGATTTTGCTAATTCCTTCACAATATCTAGATATTTGATTAGTTATTTACCTTTAATAGCATATGATCCATTAAAGTGGTTAGCTATGAACAATGAATCTATATATATTTGAAGATACCTGATCCTCATGCATTTAGCTAATTGCAAACCTGCGATCAGAGCTTCATACTCTGCCACATTATTCGTTGCTTGAAACTCACAGGCTATAGACTGCGGTAATATGCCCCCCTGTGGCGATTTCAGTAGGATACCTAATCATGTTCCTATTACATTGGAAGCTCCATCTGTAAAGAGGATCCAATGATCCTTGGTTTCTTCTAGTTGTTAAACCTCCACGTCGGCTTCTTTCTGCATGTCGCAACTGAAATCAGCCACAAAGTCTGCGAGTGCTTGTGATTTGATGGTTGTTCTAGGCACATACTGAATATCATACGCACTCGACTTCACAGCCCATTTCGCCATCCTTCCTGATAATTCTGGCTTTCTAAGGGCATTCTTAACAGGATAGTTAGTTCTCAAAACAATAGTATGAGTCTCAAAGTAATATCTCAATTAGTAGAAGCCATAATAAGTGAAAGAATTAATTTTTCTAAATGAGAATACCTGGCTTCTGCATCTAAAAGACTTTTACTTACATAATAAACGAGATGTTGTTCACCTTCATGGTCCTTCACAATGACAGCACTTACAGCATTTCCTAAAACAGCTAGGTACAGATATAAGGATTCTCCATACACAGGCTTCATCAGAGCTGGTGTTGAGGATAAGTAATCTTTTAAGGCTTTGAGTGCAGCATCATGCTTCTCCATCCACTCGAACTTTTTACTTTTACTAAGAATGTCATAGAAATCTTTGCACTTTTCAAAGGATCTGGAAATGAATCTGTTGAGAGCAGCTATTCTTCCTGTCAGCCTTTAGACATCTTTAGCATTTGCAGGAGACTTTAAGTTGATGATGGCTTCTATCTGCTCGGGGCTTGCTTCTATCCCTCTTTTGGTCACCATATATCCTAGAAACTTTCCGGCCTTAACACCAAAATGGCATTTCGACGGGTTCAATTTCATGTTATATTGGCTAAGGATATTGAATGCTTCCATCAAGTCTTTAAGGTGGTCTTCAGCCCTCTTGGACTTGACAACCATGTCGTCTATATAGACTTCCATGGTTTTGCCTAACTGGTCCTTGAACATCATATTCACCAATCTTTGATATGTTTCCCCTGCATTTCTTAGTCCGAAGGGAATAGCAATATAGCAGTATATGCCAGTAGGAGTCATGAATTTTGTATCTTCCTGATCAGATGGTTCTATCTGAATTTGTTGAAATACAGATGAAGCATCCATAAAGGTAAGCATCTCATCTCCTGCCGTTGCATCCACCATGGAGTCTATATGTGGCAACGGCAAATGATCTTTAGGGAATGCCTTGTTTAAATCAGTAAAATCGACACACACCCTTCACATTCCATTCTTTTTAGAAACAACAACCACATTAGCCTACCATCGAGGATACTTAACCTCTCTGATCATACCGGCCTTAAGAAGTTTTTCAACCTCTTCTTGTATGATCGCGTGCCTCTCATGAGCGAATTTTTTTCACTTTTGATGGAAGGGTTTAATATATAAATCAAGGCCTAACTTGTGAGTAATTACCTCCTTAGAAATACCTTTCATGTCTGTATGTCTGAAGTCAAATGTGGATTTTCTTCGCTTCAAGAAGGATACTAGATCCTCCTCGATTCACTAGGAATACTGGATCCTAAGAACACTTACACATCTGGATCCTTGGGATCTAAGGATAATTCTTTTATGTCTTGCTCCCGAGCTTCCAGCACGTCCCTAGGATGCTGCTGTGGTTGCTATACTATCGTCTGTTTGGTTGTCGGCTTCATAGATGAAGAATAATAGTTCTTGGCTTCCACCTGATCACCATCTATCCTTACTACTCCAGAAGGGGTCGACATTTTAATGCATTGATGGTAAGTAGAGGCTACCGCCTTCATCCCATGTAGCCAAGGGCTGCCCAAAATAACATTGCAACAAGGTAGGTTATCAATAACACATAATCTTTGGTAAGAATTTAACCCTTCGATGTATATTGGGAGGTTAATATCCCCCAATGTTTTCTTGGTTTCTCCACAGAATCGAACTAACCGCGACGCCCTTGGGATGATCTCCAAATCTGGGATATTCATCCTCTGAAGCACATCGTGTTGGATGATATTGACCGAGCTTCCACCATCAACTAGGATCCCGCGTACATAATGGTTATCAATTAATAAAGTGACAATCAAACCGTCATGATGTGGATCCTAGATGTTTGATTTATCTTCTTCATCGAAGAAGATCCTTTTGTCAGTTGTCAAAGTGGTGGATATGACTGGTCGTTCTCCGTTCTCTAGTTTGGTTTCTTTGGCGTGCCTTTTTGCTGAAGAGAAAGAAGTGCCGCATATGTCTGAGCCTCCGGAAATGAAGTTGATTACTTGAGTATCTGGTGGGGGCGGAGTTGCTTTTTGAGGAACCTCTTCAGGATCCTGGATCCTGGACTTTTTCCTTCCCAAGAGCTCCTTGAAGTGGCCCTTGCTCAGGAGGTATCCAATTTCCCTCCTTAAGCCAATACAAGCTTCAGTCAAATGGCCGTAGTCTTCATGGAATGCACACCATTTGGACTTGTCTTTGAAGGATGTTGATATCTCGGTCTTTCGAGGCCACCTTGCCTTCTCACCTAGATCCTTCATGGCACAAATTAAACCATGAGTATCCACTTAGAATCAGTATTCTAAGATGCTCGGGTAGTCTTCATCATCATCTCCTTCTTCAACTACTCAGACGTTTTGGTTGTTGAATTTGGAGTACGGCTTCGAGCTGTTGTTTCTGTATGAGGATCCTTAATTCTTATCAGGGGATTCTTGCTTCATCTGAGCCCTTAATCGTTCTTGGATTCTTTTGTCATCTTCCAGTCGTATGAACCTCAGGGCTCTGTTCCTTACATCATCTAAAGACCTGCAAGGAGTCATCACAAGATCATCATAAAAGGGGGAGCCCCTCTGAAGTCACATCTTGAATGCTTCAAAAGCGGTAGCCATATCAAGATTGGGGATTTCCAGGGCTTCCCTGCCAAACCATGTAACAAAATCCCTAAGGGATTCATCATAAGGCTAGACAACTCGGTATAAATCACTAGTTAACTTCTCAAGTTTCTTATTACAAGAAAATTGACTGTTGAACAAGTTAACTAAATAAGAAAATGAAGTAACAGTGTAAGGAGGGAGATTTAGCAGCCATTTGAGTGCAGATCCTGTTAGTGTGGATCCAAAACCCTTGCATAGACAAGCCTCTTTGAGTCTTTCAGGAATTGGATTAATCTCCATCCTCTCCCTATATTGAGCAACATGCTCTTCAGGAGCAGTGGTCCCATCATAAGTCTTCATGTTGGGGTCTGAAATTGCTTTGGGATTTCAGCATCACAGATAGGTGGAGCAAATCTTGACAACTTGTGGCTCCCCTCTGGTATTTCAGGAATCGGTCAGACCACCCCTGGTACGCTGGATATCATATCCTTAAGCTTTTGCAGTTCCTTAGCCATAGCTTGGTTAATACATGTGTCCTGCATGGAACCAAGATTAGGATCTAAGGATAAAGGATCATACAAGTTACCTCTTTGTTGCGTGAACGTCGGCATTCCAGAAGAGTGGTTGAGGTAAGAAGTATCTGCTATGGGGGTTGGTCCACCAGATGCGATAGTCTGCATAGGGATAATATCTCCTTCGTGGACTTCAGAAGATCTCTGATGCTGAATTCTGGAGGATCCTTGATTCTGGAGGAAGGACTCTTGAGGTTGAAAGTTGTAGGATCCTTGATAGTATACCCTAGAGGATCTTGGTTGGAAGATTGATGATCCTTTATGAAAGTTATAGGTTCCTTGAGTCGGCTGACCCGTTAACCCTGATTGGAGGATAGGTTATCCTTGTTGAAAAGTCAAGAACCCTTGAACCTGTTAGCTCATGGATCCCTGATTAAGGATGGATGATCCTGAATGAAAGATCGAGGATCCTTGAGTTTGTTGACCAATGGATACCTGCTGAAGGATAGATGATCCTTTCGCGAACTAAGCCAGGGATCCTGGAGTGGTGAAATCCAGCATCCTAGGCACCAAGGGAGTCTGATCCTCCACTAGCCTCTTAGTCCTTTTGAGGTCTTCTATCTCCCGAAGGATCCTCTGATTAGTCTTGTTTTGTTGCTCCATGTATGCTTTAACCTGTGAAAACATAGCAGAAACATCATTGTTAGTATTAACCACCGAAGTGGGAGCAGTCGTTTTCTAGCTCTGGAAGACTGGTAGTTGCGTCTTGTTTCCAGCAGCAGCCCGTGATTGGAGGAGGCATCGGCGAAAGAGTTCTTGATGAGAGAGGAACCAAAGATGGCATGGTTGATGAAGCAGAGGTTGATTTAGAGGCCATTGATGGTGATATGGTTATGAAAAATTGAAATTTGATAGGAATAATATGGATTATAACACCAATTGCCCCACGGTGGGCACCAAATTGTTTTGGTCAGAAATCAACTAAGGATTATGTAACCAAATCCGTAATAGTGAGGTATAGTGCTATGATAACAATAATGATTGTGTAAACGAAATAAGGATGAACACCGTGATTTATTGCTAGGAAAAACCCCTTGATCTTGATTAGATCAAAGGAAATAACCCCGGGTAATGACAAATCTTCTATCACCACTTTATTAATATCAAAATCGGGTTACAGGTGTTTTGGAGATTACGGTCAGTAGTACAAACGAATGCTAGTGTGTATTTTACAAGAGATAATTGTAAGCTCTGCTAAAATGTGTGTGAATACCAATGTCCCCTAACTGATCAGTTATCTCGTTTATAAAAGAAAAATAACAACTAACAATATTCCCTAATAATCCGCCACTCTTCCACCAACTCCTTCAATGTTCTTTGACCACGTGCTGGGAGCTTCCAGTAGCGAAGACTATGAGGTAGACTTAGTCATAGAGTCATTATACATAGCTAACACTTTGTTAGTGCATGGTTTTGCGTCTAGAGTCTTTGTATTTATCGTTAATGTTTTATTTATTAATTAATGTAATATTTAATGTTTATTATTAACTAGTTCATTAAGGATAAGTCTAGTTCGCTAGGGATGTTAGCGAACTAAGACTAGTTCGTTAAAGTTAAGTTAAGTTCGCTAAGGATGTTAGCGAACTAAGACATTATAATGTATTCCCTCCTGATTCGTTAGGGGATGTTAGCGAATCAGGGGGTGGTTCGCTATGTTAAATTATGTAACGAAGGGGAAGCTGGTTCGCTAGGGGATGTTAGGGAACCAGTTCGCCTTCTATATATAGTGAACTACTGTTCACTTTAATAAAAAGTTTTTTGGAAGAAAAGTTATAAAAGGAATTTTGAGTAATTGCTCTCTCTCAAGCTTCACCTTAACATTATTCGTTTAATCTATTGATAATATATACACATACATAACATTAAATCAAGGTTAATTATGAGCTAGATCTTTAATAGTGGTAATCGGATATTCACAGATCTGAGATCTGTTTATTGTTATCGACTGTTAATCCGGGAACCAACAAGTGGTATCAGAGCTGTTGGTGCTCGTTACACTTGATTTGGTGTTTTAATTGTTATGTTTATTAAGTTTTTCGGTTTTGTTTGGTTCGAATCAATTTTGATTTGAATTGATTGAATTATGGATAATTTGGATTAAGGTTGTGTTGGTTAAGGTATTGGATAGGTGTGGATTAAAGGAATTGAGGTGTGGATTGGATTTG
Organism: Bidens hawaiensis; assembly: GCF_021521415.1. Classification (NCBI taxonomy): domain Eukaryota; kingdom Viridiplantae; phylum Streptophyta; class Magnoliopsida; order Asterales; family Asteraceae; genus Bidens; species Bidens hawaiensis. Next base: position 187,438 of record NW_027496243.1, on the reverse strand, counting down.
TGTGTTTTGGATTTGGATTCGGTTGAAGTCCGAAACAGGGGTTTGTTGTTGTTCAAATTGATTTGGTTTAAGGTGTTAATTGATTACGAGGTTATGAGTATTGGATTCGGATTTGATTTACGAGTAGATTGGTAGGTTATTTGTACATCTTGGTTGAGTAACGAGGTTGTATTACAAATCTGGTATTGTTGAGTTTTTGGGTTTGATCTTCAAAATTTCTGGAAAAATCGTTTGAAGTTTTGAAGATTTGAAGATGAATGTAATTCTTTATCTTCTTCCTGGTGATTCGTTATATGTTTCTTGGTGATTTGTTATCAACAGTGTTACTTCGCTACCTAGTTCGTTAATCAATTCGTGTGAGTTATTGGTTCGTGTTATCTACTAGATTAACCGATTCGTGTGACACGTGTTCTTCTTGGGATTTGTGTCATAACAACCTTTGCCACGTGGCATAAGGTGTCAGAGTTTGTTACAAACGGTTGTAACAACCTGATTCACTATAGTGTGATTCGCTAATCAACTGTAGCTGATTCGTTATATTAAATCGCTAAGCATTTCTTAGTGATTCGTTACTGATTATCTTTGTGCTTCGTTAAACTAATCCTTTGTGCTTCGCTAAACTAATCCTTTGTGATTCGTTTGGTCAATTCGTTAAGTTGACTTGTGATTCGTTAGGTTAACTTTTGATTCGCTAAACACTCATCTCATTCGTTAAGGTACTTCGTTGCTGATCAGTCTTAACTTCGTTAAGAGTTGATTCGCTATAACTGTTCATAGTTCGCTATAACTGTTCATAGTTCGCTATAACTGTTCATAGTTCGCTATATCTGTTCATAGTTCGCTATAACTATTCATAGTTCGCTATAACTGTTCATAGTTTCCTATAACTGTTCACTGATTCGTTAAGCTATTTCACTCTTTGATTTGTTATATTTATAAATTTTCAAAAAAATGGCTAGTATGTATGCATTAGCGTCTCAAAACATGTTGCTGCAACAGATGTTGCAACTTGATACCGAGATAGGTTCACATTCTAAATGTCCAAGATTGATGAAGTTCAGTGACTTTGCCAAGTGGGAACCTCGGTTTCGTGCATATTTGGGATCTGTTCATCCTGACTGCTCATATTGTCTTGATGAAGTTTATGTTGCACCAATGATTGTTGATGATACTATTGGATATATTCCTAAAGCTGTTTCTCAATACTCATAAGAAGAGAAGAAAGCTTTAGAAATCGAGATAAAAGCATATTCTACTTTGACTATGGCATTACCAGAAAATATCTTTCATCAAGTTGGTAGTATCAAGAGATGTACGTCTTTATTTCAACATCTGCATATGAGAAGCATGGGAAACACAGCTGAGAGTAAGAAAGTGATGCTCAAGTTTCAGTTTCGAAACTTTAATTTATTAAAAGGAGAAACAGTTGAAGAGATGACTACAAGATTTAGTCATTTAATTGCTGAAATGGACAAGATGAAAATGGAAATTTCTGAAAGAGATAAAATTGACACTATTAAAAGTGTGCTTCCAAGTTCCTACTCAACATTTCTAATGGTTTTGAAAGAGAATGATTATTTTCTGAATGAAGACTTGACGGCACTTGAATTTCTATAAAAGATCGAAGCTAGAGAATATGATCTTAAGTGTCAAAAATCCTCCAAAGAAAATCAAGATCCAGCTTTCTATGGTGGAAGTATGCCTCTTAGTTCAACAATCTCTCCAATCACTGCTTTTCTTACTCATGCGGCAAATGAAAAATAATCAACTATGTTTAATGATCCAAAAGTTTGTTTTTACTCTGCTGGTAATTCGAGAGGTTCTGAAAATTCAACTAATACCAATCCATTTGCTACACCACCTAGTGTTAATATGAAGGAAGCTGAGCAAAACTTTGCTTTTCTGACGGCTTTTATGTCTTCATATGAAAACTTAGTGAGTAGTAAAATTGCCACAAGTGATTTAACTGATGAGGACTATGATCAGATAGATCCAGATGATCTAGAAATCATGGATTTGAAATGGAACATGGCTATGATCGTTCGTAAAGTTAAAAAATTCATGCAGAGAACTGGAAAAGATCTTCCAGCTTTAAACAAGAAGTTGGGTTTTGACAAATTAAAAGTAAAGTGTTATAATTGTCAAGAATTTGGGCATTTCGCGAAGGAATGTGAAAAACCAATGAAAGAATACACTGGAACTCGTGGTCAAAGTCAAAATGCTTCTACACCACGAGGAAGTGATGTTGAAAAGAAACCATCTTCTTCTACAACACAAGCAATGCTAGCAGATGGAACTGATTGGTCACAACGGTTACTATGCAATGATGTTCAAGCAAATTTGGCTATGTTTGGGTTACATAAAGATTGTCAAGATGCTACTGGTAGTGAGATGTCTTCCGATAATGATTCTGGATATGATTCTGACGACTCTTGCGACAAGCCTTCTGAATCAATGTTTGCTTGCATGGCCAAGATCAATGAAGTTAGTAACTCTATTTCTGCTACTTCATTTGTTAAAGCATCATGTGTTGACTGTGAATCTAACAAATCTAAGTTAGAAGCATTGAAAAATCAAAATGATAATCTTATAAGAGAAATTGTTTCTCTTAAGGATACTTATCGACAATCTCTTGAATCTCAAAGGAGATCTCGAGAAAAGATTGAAGCATTGTCGATAAGTAACCACGATCTCAAAGCCGAGTTATCTGTGAAAATGACCATTAATGACCAAAAGTTTCAGGAAATTTTGAAACATCGTTCTAAGATAAATGAGCTTGAGAATGAGGTTCTTGAATTGAAGAACAAATTGAGAAAATTTAGGAATTCATCTTTTCTGTTGAATGAAATTATTGAAGTATCTGGAAAACAAAAAGATTATAAGAAAGGTATTGGTTTTGTTGAAATTCCACCACCTTTTCATAATGACTATAAAATTAATCCTTTTGCAAGAAAAGAAGAGGATTTGATTCAAAAAGAATCTGTGATTTCTGAAAAACCTAAATTGGTTAAACCTGAAATTGTCAAACCCCAAGTTGCTCCTCAAAAACCTCATGTTGAAAGTAAAAAGGTCTTTGTTGAAAATGTTGATAAAGTGATTATTGAAGATGTGTTTGAACCTGAGATAATACAAAAGAATAAGAACATTCCTTGTTCTAATCATATTCTTTGCGAACCTCAAGAGTTTGAGAAAGCTGTGTATGGTTCATTCAAATCTCAAATGAACAAGGAAGAAACTGTGAAAACCAAACCAGTGAGGACAAAGAAGTCAGTTAAACCAAAGATTTCTGATGAGGACTTAATGCGTTTCATTAATCCTCCGAGTTCTAAGTCTTCATCGGCTAGAGTTTTTAAGTTAAAGGGAATGGATACGATGTTCACTGAAAAAGATATTCCAATAAGTATTATCAAACCTGAACTGATTGAGAGTGTTTTTGTCAATGAAACTTCAAAAATTCAAGAACTTGAACTTGTGTTGCTCAAACAAAAACATCAGTTCAATCTGATCCATTGACTAAGGCAAAACAATTTTTAAAACAAGCTAAGAAGATTAACTTTGTGAAGTCAACTGGGACAGATACACTAAAAGGCTTTTTGAACTGTTCTAATTTAGATTTTTATTTAAAGAAGAAATCTGAATTATCTAATGATTTTGCTAAGAGCATGACTAAAAATGTGAGTCATCATCAACCATCTGCATCATTTATTCCAATTACTTCTAAACATCATCATGTAGACATGCGAACTTGTTTTTTATGTGGTCAACAAGGTCATGTTGTGAGGAATTGTAGTCAGCAGAACTATCAGAATCTTCATCCTTTTATCAAGGACAAATCTAAGCCAATTCCATTGGTCAAGGAGATCCTGAAACGACTTGTGTCGTATGCTGATGATACTCATATTTTGTTCTCTGATGTGAATCCTCGAAAGGTTCTTCATGTCAATGAGACACACGGTCAAGTGAAACCAAAATTCATTCTAACTGAACCTATATGTCAAAACAAGAATTCAAACATTGTTCAGGCAGCTTACTTAAGACGAAAGTCTAGGAAGCCGGTAACTTATTCACAAGTGGCTGAACAACAATTGAAATCTGTTAAAGTTAATAATCAAAGAGAAAACCAAAAGGTGCCCAAGACTGAGGCCTGGGCTGCCTTTTTGAACTAATCACTTTTGTTTGTGTGTAGGGTTCATCCAAGACCATTTCTGCTGAAAACTGGATCATGGATAGCGGATGTTCTCGTCATATCACTGGGAACCTCGACCTATTAACCAACGTAAGAAATATTCAAGGGGGTTATGTAGCGTTTGCTGGGAATTCTGGGGGCATGATCACACAAGAGGGTGAAGTTTCAAATGGTCACATTACGTTTGAGAAAGTGAATTATTGCGACAAGGTTGATCATAATTTATTGAGTGTATCGCAGATTTGTGATAAAAAATACACTACGATATTTACTGACAAAGAATGTCTTATCTTGAAACAGGGTTATGTTATCCCCGAGGACATGGTTGTCAAGCGATCACCACGATCAAATGATATTTATGTCTTAAATATGAGATCTAAGGTATCCACATCAATCGAAACCTGTTTTGTCTCGAAAAAACCGAGAAAGACTCGATTCTATGGCATCGTAGAATGGGTCACATAAATGTTAGAAAGATGAATTATTTAATGGTAAATGACTTAGTTGAGGGTGTCTCGTTAAGGAATTTTAAGTTATCTGATCACTGCGTTGCATGCAAAAAGGGAAAGCAGAAGAAGAAGACACATCCCTCTAAGTTATTGAATTCCATTGATACTCCTCTTGAACGACTTCATATGGATTTGTTTGGTCCAGTGAATCGTGCGAGTATTTCTGGAGACTGGTATTGTCTTGTAGTGAAAGATGATTATTCAAGATATTCATGGGTGTTATTTATGAGTTCAAAAGATCAAACACCGGTTTTGGTACAAAATCTTATTACTAAGATCGAATCACTGTATAAACAAAAGGTGAGGAGAATCCGTAGTGATAATGGTACTGAATTTAAAAACACTATATTGGATTTCTTTTTTATTCAAAAGGGAATTCACCGAGAATATAGTGCACCTTATGTACCTCAACAAAATGGTGTTGCTGAAAGGAAAAATAGAACTCTGATTGAAGCTGCACGCACAATGCTCGCTGATTCAAAGCTTCTCGTCCAATTTTGGAATAAGGCAGTGAATACAGCTTGTTATACGCTTAATCGAGTTCTAACAGTGAAACGACTCAAGAAGACAAGCTACGAGATCTTAAATAATAGAAAACCTAATTTAAAGTACCTGGAACCATTTGGGTGTCCGTGTACAATGTTGAAGAAGGATTCGGGTAAATTTGAAGAAAAAGCTATCGAAGGGTATTTCTTGGGATATGCATCTCCAAAGAAAAGAGTTTTTAATTTCACATCTGGTTATGTTGAAGAATGGTACCATGCGGACTGTCAAATGTACACAACTCCTCCTCAAGGGAAAGGTCCAGACTGAATGTTTGACTACGATAGTTTATTTAATTCTTTTACTTCTTCGACTAAACACATCGATGAAGATCTGGTTCGAGCATACTTTGAAGATCATTTGACCATTCCAAGATCTTCAAGTTCTAATGAAGTTGAAGCTCAACCAGATGCTCCAACTGAAGAATCTCAAGTTGTTTCTCCGGTTGCTATTGATAATGTTTCTACTTCTTCTGATGATGATCAAGCTGAAATTCAAGTTATTGATCTTGACAGTGATAATGTTTCATCTCTCGAGTTGGGTGAACATTACACTAACTTATTTGATAATGTTGTTGTTCCTGAGAATCCCACTCTTCAGATTCATGGATATCATCCACAGGAAAATATCATTGGAGAACTTGATGTGGGCGTTCGTACACGTCATCAAGTTGCTTCGTCAAGTGATAATAACATATTGTGTGCTTACACTAACTTACATTCTTCGGGAATTGTGAATATTGCTAAATTCAATTGCTTTCTATCTTAAGTTGAGCCAATGACAGCTCGTAAGGCACTTGAAGATCCTTCTTGGGTAGAAGCTATGCAAGAAGAATTACAGCGGTTTGCACGTTTGGGTGTTTGGGATTTAATAGACAAACCTGCTAGGGTCAAGAAAGCCATTCCGACTAAGTGGGTATTTAAGTGTAAGAAGGATGATCGAGGGGTGATTGTCAGAAACAAAGCACGTCTAGTGGTGCAAGGTTTTCATCAGCAAGAGGGTATTGATTACACAGAGGTATATGCTCCAGTTGCAAGATTAGAGTCGAATCGAATCTTCCTGGCTTATGCAGCTTATAAGAATATCAAGGTCTATCAAATGGATGTTAAAAGTGCTTTTCTCAAAGGTGAATTACACGAGGAAGTGTTTGTCCAACAACCACCTGGTTTTGAAGATCCTGATTATCCAGACAGTGTTTACCGATTAAACAAGGCCCTGTATGGTCTACATCAAGCCCCGAGAGCTTGGTATGGCACGCTCGCCGACCATCTGACTGATAATGGCTTCAAACGAGGAACTGTTGACTGCACTTTATTTCCTAAAACTGTTGGTGACGATCTTCTTCTAGTCCAGATTTATGTTGACGATATTATTTTTGGGTCTACAAACGACACATTGTGTAAGGAGTTCGAGAAGTCCATGCAAACAAATTTCGAGATGAGCTCGATGGGAGAGATGAATTTCTTTTTAGGGTTGCAGGTTCACCAGTCTGCTCATGGAATTTTTATTCACCAGACTAAATATGTGAACGACGTCTTGAGCCGATTCAAGATTTCTGCCGGAAAAATCCCTTCAACTCCTCTTCCAGTAGGGCACAATTTATCACAGGATGAATTGGAGGATTTCGTTGATCCTACCCTCTATTGTGCCATGATTGGTTTTTTAATGTATTTAACGGCTTCTCGCCCTGATATTATGTTTGCTGTTTGTCTTTGTGCTAGTTATCAAGCAAGTCCACGAGTGACTCACCTAGCTGCAGTCAAGAGAATTCTTCAGTATTTGAGGGGAAATCCAGACATCGGGTTGTGGTACCCCAAGGATGATACTTTCGTTCTTACTGCCTACTCAGACTCAGATTATGGAGGATGCAAGATCAACTTCAAATCAACGACTGCAGGATGTCAATTTTTAGGAAACCGGCTTGTTTCCTGGCAGTGTAAGAGGCAGACAACGGTCTCCACTTCAACCGCCGAAGCTGAGTATGTTGCAGCCTCGAGTTGCTGTTCCCAGGTTTTGTGGATACAACAACATCTTCGCGACTATGGTTTGAAGTTTCTTACTACTCCTATTTTGATTGATAATTCTGCTGCTATTTGTATCACCAAGAATCCCGTACAACATTCTAAAACGAAACATATCAAATTCGATATCATTTTATATGGGATTGCTATGAAAAGAAATTAATCGATCTTGAGAAAGTACATACTGATATTCAGAAAGCCGATCTGTTTACTAAAGCTTTTGACATAATGCGTTTTAAATTTTTGCTTGATTTAAACGGATTGAAGACCCTTGCTGATATCCTTAAACAAGGATGACTATCTTTATTTTCTGTCATATCTTTCTTTTAAAATTTACTTTGGTTTTAGGGGGTGAAAATCTAGAAAATACAAAAAGAGTGTGTTTTCGTTTGTTTAGATAAAATCCAAAAACATTAAAAAATTTCAAAATTTAAAAAAAATATTGTGTTTTTAAAGTTTGTACAGAGAAAAACCAAAAAGATTTTTCAGACGTTTTTAGATTATTTTCTCACTGAAAATTACGTCGGTTATTTAAGTTTGTTAAGCATGCTTGCATGTCTTGGTCCTATGATTCACTTGTGAATTTATGGTTAGCCATTTATTTATAAACTTAAGTTAACTAGGGCGATTAAACTTATCTTTTCTTTATTTTATGCTCCTCAAAATTTTGAGTTTTTGAAGCAAAAAGAGAATATGATAGTACATTGATTACCTTGACCCCAAATTCAGCAAAAAGTAAGCTTAAAAGACTGTGTGCTTAATTGCATTGGTGCATTGGTAGGTCTTAAAACAACCCAGTAGAGTAAATTATGTGATATAAACATAAAGAAACGCCAAATTGAAAGGGGTGTTAGTCTCTAGCAAAAGTCTCGGTGAGGATGGCAGAAATGTAATAACCGGTCATACTCAAGCCTTATATTTGTTGATCACCCAAAAATAAAGCAAATTACAAGCGTTAAGATTCTGGACATTGTGAGTCTTTATGCGGCTTAACCATCTGGGTATTCATAAGCATGAATATTTCACTCGCCTTCTAGAGCAAACCCAAAGTCATTAAACTTGATCACCGTTGTACTTCGTACAATTTAAATTACTGACTTAATCAAAATCCGTTGATAGTCATACAATTGTTCCTCCCTTGCGTGCATCTTAATACCATTAAGAAACGGACCGCAGGGGATACAATGTATGTAAGCCGACAGATGGACTCGTGCATACTCACTCACAGTAAAGGAAACTTGATGCATTACTCAAAATTTCAAAATAGGTATCAAAATTTTGATCAACAATATAATGGTTTAAGTCAAGTTGGGGTGATTTGGCAAAAATCAAATTAAGCTTGAACCGAGATTAGAGGCTGGTTGTTTCTGATATTCTGTGCTTTAATTGTACTATTTAATCATATCACAAAAATACTTGAATGTGTGTTATTAGATTTATGTGGATAACAATACCAATGACCGACTTATCGCTAGTCATAATATCGCTGAAACATAAAACTGTGATGGAAGGGCAATTTGATAAATATGATTCTCTGCTCAAACTCAACAAAAATACAAAAATATGTACTGTTTTTGAAAAATCATTGAAAAACACAAAAAAGATTGTCTATTTTTTAGTGGACCGGATATTTTTTTAAAAATACATTCTTTAAATTTTTGCAAAATACCAAAAATATTTTCGTCTTCTTTGTACAAAATACTTAAATAATTTTAAGTTATGGTTGTCGGGATAAAAGGGTTTCTCGATAACCTAATTTATTTATTTATTTAATTCTTTAATTAATTCATTTAATTAATTCATTTAATTATTTAATTTAAAATTAAATAAAAGAGTTTATTTCGTTAAAATCTAATTAGTTATTTATGGATAACGAAGTAGGTGATTCTTTAGCGAACTAGCTTCTGGTTCGCTAACCTAATTCTCTTCCACACTCTGTAACGAATCATCCATGCGTTATGTATATTTAACGAATCGCGTCACGAATCAAGACTTGATTCGCTACTTTAATTTAACAAATCAAGTAGCGATTCGCCAACATAAGGTAACGAATTGAGTTAGCGAATGGACCAATTCGTTAACTTTAATTTAAACGAATCGTATGATTCGTCCAAGTTATACCTTGGGTTGCGTGCTATGTTATATAAGACAAGAAAATTAACAAGCGTTCACTGTTCGCCTTCTTCCTTCATCTTTAAGAAACCCTGTTCAAATTTTCTCTGAAATCTCGACTTTCTTGTTTGGATATTTCAAAGATATATTTGGGTATCTAAGGTATAGCCGATCCTGGCGATATAAATTTCGTCAAAAATGGCTAAGAGTTGATAGTTAAATTATAAACTTTTAAGAGTTTAAGGGTTTCCGAAGTTTTGAAACCTATTTGTGTGTAATTTATGTTAATAACTGTAAGTTTTTTATGTCATTGTGATCGGAATCATATTCCGATACCCTTGGTGGGCTTCAATCATGTTTTGATTGTTGTTTGCCGGGTTAATTATTGTTTCGTGTTATTGGTGTTTACTGTGGGTTCGTCTAACCTATGTACTTAGAGATTTTGAGTCTTAATCTCATACATCTTCGATTATCTATGTAATTCCGAGTACAACGAGCTCATTATTGTGATGATTCGACGATAGTTATGGCCTAATCGTCCCCGGGTTCATATTGTTGACTATCTGTGTTCATCCTAATTTTGACCTTGACTTTGTGAAGTCAAAGAACAAGTCTTAATTATGACCATTCGTTAGTCTTAGAGAATTGGAACTGTTTCGTGTCCAATTCGTTAAGATTTTACACGAACTAGCTAAGCGAATAAGATGTTACACGAATCAGATTTGAATTCGCTTAAAATATAACGAACTAGCGTGTAGTTTGCTAAAATTAAATAGTAATTCGCTATGTTCAATTCGTTAAATCATTTACTTGATAGCGAATCGCCTAATTCGTTATCTTATTATAACGTATCAGTGTGATTCCCAACGAATGACAATTTAAAAAAAAAATTAATTACAAAATTTAAGTTATTTTAATTATAGGATTTAAATCGTATAATACGTAAATAGATTAATTACACATATCTTTTGATTATATATTCTGATATCTATTCTCACATTCGGTTTTATTTATACAGTAAAACATGGCTGATCAAGAACAACAAAATCAACCGCCACAGGAACAACCTCCACAAGGACAACCACAACAACAAGATCAACAAGCTGAAGTGATCTTATTGTCGTTCGATAAGAAGCACAACATTTGTGCTTATGTTGATCAAGATGTGACTGATTTGAGAACGTTTGGAGCTATGTTGACTTTCTTATGACGTTCAAAGATACACTATGCAATCATTGCTAAACCTAAAGTGTATCTTAGTATAATCAGGCAGTTTTGGAACACGGCGGAATATGTTGAGGAAGATAATTGGGTTCGAGCTACAATTAATCAGATTCCAATTACGATTGATGTTGAGGTCATTCGTCGGGTACTTCAATTTGACGATAATGATGATAACCCGAGTGAATTTGACAGGACATTGGTTAGGGGTTTATTCACACGCTTGAATTATGGAGGTGATATTCGTAAATCTATGTTGAACAAGAATGGGTTGTGTCCACCATACAAGTATCTGCTGCATGTTTTACTTCATTGTATTAGTGGACGTCGCGGTGGTTTTGATGAGTGTAGACTAAGTTTGCAATCGGCATTTGTTGCTCTAATCCTGAACAAGTCCTTCAACTACTCAGAACTCATCTTTGATCATCTGAAAGAGCAAGTTCAGCAAACTCTACCGTCAAAGAAGTTCCTGATGTACCCTCGCTTTTTACAGCTAATTATTCAGGATTTGATTCCGAATTTAGTGATTGATCGATCTTTGGTGAACGATGTTCTTGATATGGAACATATGAAAGCTGAAACGGTTATGTTAATCTATAGAAAAGAAAAGCCACTGGATAAACGGATGATTGGTCATATAATCAATCCGGATTACGTATGTCCTCCTAATGAGCGCTGGTCCACGATGATTCGGATTCCGAGCGTGAAGGGGGAGAAGGTGGGAACAATGATGGTGGAGATGATGATGGTGACAATGATGATGGTGGAGCTGGTGAACGAGCTCTTAAAGAACAACAGGATGCAGTCGATGCTGCTCTAGCTGCCACCATGAAAGCACAGCTGGAAAGAAAAAGAAAGGGTAAAGATGTGGCTACTGGTGAACCATCAAAGAAGCCCCGTGTGTCTGCTGGGGGCTGGGGTAATCATTGGAACCCCACCACCACGTCAATCAACTACTCAAAGCTCGGCGGTGCCGCTAACTACTAGCACTCCAATGCTTACCTTGACAACGACGTTGGTGTCACATGAGAGGCTCGGTCTAATTCCTCAAATGGCGTTGACCGAGATACCGAGGCCTTCTGCTGCATTGTCTACAGTTTCTCCTATCACATCAATGAGACCTCCTCCTCCGCCAACAACTACTCTTCCTCCACCTCTGCCTAGTGATATCTCTTTCATGAGAATTACTCGGCCTCAAGAACCTGTTCAACCTGTTCATCCATCCGTATACAACTTGCCACCAGGTCGTCAAACTGAAATACTGCTAAATCTGCTATATCTATATGAAAATCAAATGGCAGCTGACCGTCAAACTCAAGAACTACTCATGGAGAATCAACGACGAATGATGACTTATATTTCTTTCTGTTAGAAGGAGACTAAATCGTTACGTACGATTGTTGAGTCTCAGGGGGTGAAATTAAAGGAACAAGAAAAGTTGATTTTACAATTAAATTGTAAAGAAGATGCCCTCAAGAAAATTAAGAATGACGATGATGATCCTGACGAATTTGATGCAGGAGGTGAGCCTAAACAATCGCATGGTTCATCCTCTGGTGCTGGTGTTTGTGGCAGTGAGGATTCGAGCAAGCAGATAATTACCTATCAAGATCCAACAGCTGCCAAGCCAATTGAAATGATTGCAGCTAACACAGTGATTTTTGTTGATGGATCAGAGGTGGTTCGTAGTGTGGTAAACAGAGATAAGATAGAGGTTGGTGAGTTTGTGGTTAGATCCTTGACACGGGAGCAGATTTCGATTCTGCTAGGACTGAATGACGATCAGTTGACTGCTTTAGAGACTGGGCCCGATGTCGAAGTGATCACTGAGGAAGAATTGGAAGTTGATCCGTGGTGTATGGATACGGATTTTATTTACGAGGATGAAGAGATTGAGATGGAGGATGTGGCAGCTGAAGAGTACCCGGACTTGTATCAATACGCAAACGTTGATCAAGGTGCTCCGGTATTTCATGAAGATGTAATTAAAGAGACTGAGGATGAACTAGAAAAGGTTGTGCAGCGAACAGTTCCTTCACTCAAAGAAGTGACTGATGATGACATAGAAAGATGGTTCAAACGTCATAAAGTGGGTAAAATTATCAGTGCTTATCGTTATGTAGATCAAGAAAGAAAAGATACTGCTGCTGCTTGGATTGAGACTAATCAGGTAACTACCTTCAAGACTGTTTCAAAGGTACACGGTGATATTGTTTCATGGGCTTATGACTCTGACCTTAAAGTATGTATAGTCAAGTGGGAAAAGGGTGTCCAGTATTACGAGAAGATAATGGATGTTTTAACTCTACCGCGTTGGGATGTACGTACCCTGGCGAGACGTCCATTTATCAATCGTGGGGGTCACCGAACGGCTAAGTGGTTTCATCAACACTTACTGTTCGAGGTCAATCATGGCTTCAAATTCTTTAAGCCCCAGGTCCCAAGACGTAAGCACATTGATGAGATTGATCCAAGGACCGGCTGGAAGAAACTTGTCTTGAAAGTGAAGCCGCCAAAGACAATGAAAAAGGTTCCTGTGAAGACAATGCCTCAAGATATTTATCTGTCTTTCAACCGTTGGTACTATGACAATCGTACTGGCGAGGCCGTTATTGTTCATGGTCGAGGACTGTAGACCGAGCTCATCAAGATAATCGACCCGATGTGGTTGGTTAATTTATCAGAGACAGACAACGACGTGCTACACAGGAAGCAGATTTTGTTTGAACGCCAAAAAGATTACGACCTGGCTATGCAATTCCAACGAGTCGTTCGTGTGTGTCACAAACATGGAATTCATAGTTGCAAAGACTGGCTGTCCAAGCGCTTCAGATAAGTTAAACACAAAGAGCTCAAGACGAAGGGGTGTCTGTTAGTGCACGGTTTTGCGTCTAGAGTCTTTGTATTTATCGTTAATGTTTTATTTATTAATTAATGTAATATTTAATGTTTATTATTAACTAGTTCGTTAAGGTTAAGTCTAGTTCGCTAGGGATGTTAGCGAACTAAGACTAGTTAGTTAAAGTTAAGTCTAGTTCGCTAGGGATGTTAGCGAACTAAGACATTATAATGTATTCCCTCCTGATTCGTTAGGGGATGTTAACGAATCAGGGGGTAGTTCGCTATGTTAAATTATTTAACGAAGGGGAAGCTGGTTCGCTAGGGGATGTTAGTGAACCAGGTCGTCTTCTATATATAGTGAACTACTGTTCACTTTAATAAAAAGTTTTTTGGGAGAAAAGTTTTAAAAAGGAATTTTGAGTAATTGCTCTCTCTCAAGCTTCACCTTAACATTATTCGTTTAATCTATTGATAATATATACACATATATAACATTAAATCAAGGTTAATTATGAGCTAGATCTTTAATAGTGGTAATCGGATATTCACAGATCTGAGATCTGTTTATTGTTATCGACTGTTAATCCGGGAACCAACACACTTCACCATTCAAACACAGTTATTAGTAAACATATATTACCGAGGATCCCTGATCCTTCATAAACTGAAACATATCTCAAGGATAATCTATCCATAAGATAGTCAAGAATAATAGATCCTCAGTGTAAAATTCATGCCCTAACACAATCCATTGAGGAAAACAAGATCTCCGAAGAAAAGCGTAATGGCACAATTGACTCTTTAATCAAAGGAAATGATGGTATACTCAGACTTGGAAATATAATCTTGGTACCAATAATCTGAGAGCTACGTGAAAAGATAATGAATGAAGCTCATAAATCAAAATACATGTTGCACTCCAATAGTGATAAGATGTACCAAAATCTTAAGCCTAACTAGTGGTGGATTAGAATGAAGAAAGACATTGCTTTGCACGTATCCAAATGTCTAACTTGTTTCCAAGTAAAAGCCGAGAATCAAAAGCTTTTAGGTTTGCTTCAACAACTCGAACTTCCCGTTTGGAAATGGGAAAAGATAACCATGGACTTTATAACAAAATTTAACATCAAAATACGTTCTACGATCCCAAAGTTCCGACATCCATTTCTCGAAGGACGTGCAAGGTGTAGAATTCTGGTCGTTTATTCTTTCGATTACCCACCGACAAGTAGAAGTGTTATCCGCATCAAGCCTAGGCATTTCACATAAACTAGTCATACAAGGTAGGAGTTCTGTCCGATTATTTTATTATATATGGCTTAGATCCTTGTCGGGGGTATAGTCTATACCTTGATCAAATAATAAGTGAAATATAGTTATCAAAAGATGAGGGTATAGATAAAATATAATTTCTTTATATTTATAAAGATTTTATAATGTTTCTTAGAAAGAAGAAACTTAGTATATAGTTTCTCGGTGAAGAAGAAACGTAGTGTTTAAATAATGGAATATCTTGGACTAAAGGTCCAAGTATTTTATAAAAGAGAAATTATTATCAAGGTAATGATTATGCAAAT
Organism: Bidens hawaiensis; assembly: GCF_021521415.1. NCBI lineage: Eukaryota > Viridiplantae > Streptophyta > Magnoliopsida > Asterales > Asteraceae > Bidens > Bidens hawaiensis. The sequence goes on along the minus strand of NW_027496243.1, from coordinate 172,428 downwards.
AGACTAAAGATCTACAGCTAGATCGTTGATTCAGTATTTATAAAAGGTTATTCTCGTAATATAGGTTCGAGGTAACAAAAAGCGTACGTCAGTGAGACACACTAATCATAAAAAGGGTGAATATGTCCAAACTCTTTACAACTTTATAAATCGAGTCTTATAAATGATTACATGGGATTACGTATCCCTAAAATGTTATAAACAAAGGAAATCGTTGGCCCGACTCTCAGGCTATCGTATACGTCAGTCTGGATCGTTTCATATTTGGTTTGATGGTGGGCACATCGCACCACGCTTGATTATGCCTCCGCCACGTTGGGCCGGACCTACGATGTTTGAACGTTGTGGTGCTCGCTGAGCGGTTTCGAGCCGAGCTGGAGTTTGTAATAGTTTTTCAAACTTTTAGAACTTGATTGTTTCCTAAGCCACGTTGGGTCGAGGCCTACGATGTCTCGAGGGGATAATTAAGTATTAAAATATTTTGTGTCAAGGTATTCACCAGCATGAGTTGCTGACGTATTTTATAAATTGTTTTACAGGAAATCAAGATTAGATTCTTGAAGATGAAGGATAGTAGTTAGACGATATGATGGCTCAATCGCAGTTTTATTATTAAAATAATGTAAATTGTGGTTTTCCTTCTTCACACACTTTTATAACAACTAACGGGTGTTTAACTCCCTCTTTTGGAATATATTAATATTTTAATAATAACTTCCGCTTTACAACCTTAAACTTTGATATATTTACGAAACAAGTACCAACTATTGGTCACAGTATGCCTAGACCCTAAATTAGGGTGTGAGGGTAGATTTAAATCATATGTTTATAATTTACAAATTTATATGACAATGTTCAAAAAACCAATAGATAAATGGTTTTAGATTTAAAAAATTGATTAACTTTTAAGCTTATATTTATAATTTAATGATTAAAAAATTACTTCGTAAATTCGAAAGTATATTAGAGTTTTTTTTTTCATTTACAATCTTTCAAAATTTAAAATTATATTCTTTTCAATATTTAAAAAACACGTAGGGCTGTAAGCGAACCGGACGTCAGGCGGACATCCGGTCATCCGTTTAGCAATAAGTTCATTTATGTTCGTTCGTTTAATAAAAGAATCGGACATGGATAAAAATATCGTTCGGTAAGCTTAACGGACAAACACGGACAAGGGCCAAATCCATTCGATAGTGTTCGTGAACATCCAGTCACGTTCGTCTGATTACGTCCTGTAATGTTCGTCCGATACTGTAAATGTTTAGATGTATACAGTATTGTAATTTACTTATGGAATTTCAAGTGTTATTAATCACACTTTTGTATTGCTAGATATGTCTGATGTCTCTTATAGTGATCCATTTTTTGTTATTATATTAAGTTTTAAGTATATTTGGATATTACATGGTGTAATTCTAAGTTTGTTGGTGAGTTGTTTGGATTTATATTGGAATTAATATGTAACCATTTATGTTTATCCATTAGTGTTCGTTTGTTCATTATTATCTGTTAACGTTCATTTACAATATCAACGAACAGACACAAACAAACTCAATTTCTTAATGGGCGGACACGAACAAGAATTTTCTTTCCGGAGAGTGTTCGTGAACCGTCCGTTTGTCCGTCAAAAGCTTAGAGGATGGGCATGGACATGCTCTCGTCCGGTTCGGTTCGGTCCGTGTACACCCCTACAAACACGGTTTGTTGTTGATTTTTGGATTTCACAAAGTATGTTGTGAAATATATTTTATCAATGTATAGTAGTATAATATGTAAATATTTGTTTTTTATAAAAGTGTATAGATATAATTAAATAGAGTTTAATGAAAAGTGAATAATTTAATCATGTTACATATATAATATAAATGGAGTGTAAAAGGAAAGTAATAATTATAGATTGTACATATATTAGTTTCGGAGGGAAAAAAATTGTAAAGATTAACCACAAACTGACACGTGTCTACAATTATTTTACTTTATTTTAATATGTAGATGTAGATGTGTGTGTGTGTATATATATATCACACATACCATTAAAATAACAAAACAAAATGCAGAATGGGCGATAAATATCCCTATCACCGGGGGGGTGTTCCTTTCCAAAATCGCCCCGTCGTCCGTTTTAATCGCCCCACTACGACTAGCCTAACCTACTATACAATTAGGGTTCTATATAAATTCACAAATTAATATTTTTTGATTAGTTATGGCAAACAAGAAATAAGACTCGAGGTTGATTCCTATTTGGTGCTAATTGATTACTTTGTTAAGTGCTTAACATGGGAATCCGAACAAAAAAAACTAAAAAATCCTAACCATTTTTTTTCCATTTATGTTTAAAAAAAAAGTCATCTGGGTTACGGATAACAATTAATCAATTCATTTAACCTATCATGACTACCCCTAACAGATGGTGGAGTTGTATAAATTTCACGCTTATTTGTATAAACATGCATTAGATGAGGACTTTCTCACTTAGTGTTTTTAGGTTCTTAGATCATGAACAATGATATAATAGAATTTTATGGTGTTTACTTTGAGTTAGTTGTGTGACTGTCAGATATTTAACAAAAGAAAATCTTTATACTACATGTTCCTAAATTAGACTTGATAATAATAATAATTCTATGAAAGTACATTGCGATGTGAGTTAACATTTGAAAATAGAGGAGTTCAAAAAGGTTGCTATTTTTCTATTTAACGAAGTCATTTTGTTAGGATTTAAACTTAAAATTGCCGTCGAATTTAAAATAATTACTATCGTGACAATGACATCTTGAACAGTTTTGGTTTTATATATCACTAATATTTTGCTATGACCTTGTGACACCCTACTACATAGAGGGTATTTGTTAGAGATTGTAAAGACTGAGATCGGTCACAATTTGTCGCAAAAAATTGTCATCGCAAATCAATTGCATCATGATACTAGAATATTCCATCAAAAACCATTCCATCACCAAGTTACATGTAGCATATCCGTCGTAAATTCGTCTCAGAATATGTAATGTAAGTTATAGTCTCCAATATTACTCGCAAGTTAACTTTCGTCTTGAATAATTAGCGGTGCAAGTGATGGCTGCTAATATTTATGTGACGGAATTATTTCCACAGGCCCTTTTAATTGTATTGATGCATATACAATTAAATACTTTGTTTGCCTCTATGATTTTCTGTCACGGTTGAAGATTATCAAACTCGAAGACTTTTGGATGATCATGTACGGATCATACATCATTTTGAAGAAAACATTATGAAATCGATCGATAGAAAAACGTTAAGTCAGTCACGGGGATCAAATTCAAAGAAACTGCCTCTTTTACCGTACAAAGCACAAGTCATAATAGAATTGGTCGATTCGATAAATAATCAATTTGGAAAAAAAATAGAAGAGACTTCAACACATATAAAAGGTGCCAAAAACATGATGATAATTAGTAGGTGTGATTGATTATTAGACAATATATATTATGATGGGAGGGTAGGAGTGGGGTATGATGGGTTTTGTTGATATTATTTTGCTCTATCTTGGATGATATCAAACCCCATCTCACTTGAATCAGTTGCTTGAACTTCATAGTGAATGCCATCCAACACTCTTCTTATTCCATCTTTGGATGTTGCGTACAACATTTTTGCCCTTATTTTTGATGCACTAGGAGCCCTACATACATTTATAAGAATATAAGTTAATGATGAGTAAATAGATAAAATTATAATAATAATTACTTGTGGAAAATCAATGCAAGCTATATAGTTGTAACTTGTAATCATGTTATGGAATTAGCTACATGGTCCAATATGATCTCATTTGCACTTTTTTGCAACAAAGTCAGTTGTCTTTTTCCCTTATTCATACGTTTCCACACCTTTATTTAAAGTAGGATTATTAACCTTTTTCTTTTTCAAATATTTACATATATATATTTAAATCGAATTGAAAGATAACAATATTTCTAACTTCTAAGAGTGCCGCTTAGTATTCATTACGTTGATAGAATTTTAGTGACATCAAGTGTGCTATATCTGTTTTTTATATGTACTAATGGTTTTGATATCTAGCATATGCATTGGTGTTGACCGGATGGTTTTGTTATTATGGGTAAATGCTTGTACTGGTCTAGAACCTAAGTTCGAATCTTCGATTTTGATGCCGCAAATGTGGGTTTCATTTGTAAGTGTGTTATTTATGTTTTTGTGTATGTTAGAATGGTTTGTCTTTTAACATCAACATTGGCGTGAATCAGATAGTTGTGTTGTGTGAAACCGAACGAATTTGCATACTGTCATCACATTTTGTTTTAGTATTTGTAAAGGAATGAAAACTCACCGAATACCATTTTTGTTTTTATTTTATACAGTTCTGATACCGTAATGAACGCGACGGATACCGACAAAAATTTGTGTAGACTCATCGCCTAAACGTCCAGGATCGACAAGGCTAGAGTTTTACCAACGCCCGAGCTAGACTGACTGACGCCACCCTATTGGTCCACCTCAGTTTATAAATTGTTTTTTTATTTTTTGTTTTGGTTCACGCCCACAACCAAAACTGACCGAATTCGTGTCGACTTAACGCCTCAAAGCCGGGACCTACAATGCTTGGGTTTCACTTTTACCAATGCCCGAATTATACCTAACTGCCCGACGCAAAACACTACTTTTTCATAAATAATATATTACATATGTGAGATATGTGTTATAATTTGTTGCATGGGTGAATCAAGGATCGAGTTCAGAGTTCAAGTAGTAAAACTAGCTGGTGAAAAAGTAATTGGTTTTGTAGGTTTCTTACAAACCATACCGAACCGTTTGAGGATAAGATTGATCTAAAAAGTTTAAAGTCACATATTTTATAGGATCCAAAAGCTCAAATCATAAAACCAAATTAGTACTATATATAATTTTAACATTGAAGGGTTTAGTTTTTATTTACAATTAAACCTAAAAATCATTAAAGGAAACAGGCTTGAACATCACTAATAAAGCTAGACGAGTTCAAGCCACTTCTCTTAGTCATTCCATATGAAACAAGCTTTGCCTAAACTGATAGTATTTACTTAAGTCATGGTAACATTAAGATTGCATGGAAAATACCACCTCCAAATTGTATATCTTCAAAAAAGATGTTTGTACGTGTTTGATATTTATATATGTGAATTTTACAGTTGACACTTGCTCGTCTATACAGTTCTAATATTTAAGAACTAGATATAACAACTCTTAAAACAACATATTTTTTAAAATATTCTTACGCATGAAGTTTTCTAATTTCATATAATCAAAAACTGAGAAAGCTCACGACATTATATATGATAAACCATTTTTTGTTTTCATAAACCAAACATAATCTTTAGAGTAGTAACTAATACGCTAGAAAGAATAATATATAGAATATAGAATAAAGAGATGGGTGGTGACTAACCATGCAATAAAGAAGATCTTGCTTTTTCGGCAATTGCCGACTATGACAAAATCGAAATCAAAGACGGCGTAACGGCAGTCATCATCTGGTAGAGAGGAGGCAAGATCGGAATATGCTTCTCCGGCACCACCAACTTTATCAACAGTCACCAGCTTCGACTTCTCATCGATTTTAAACACGATATACCGATGACCTTTCTTCCATTTCATCTCCATGAACGAACTCTTGCATTCATCCGCCACCCACATCCCCGTCGTCGCCTGCGATTATTAATTAAATCATTTGTTTCATATTAAATAAGAAAATTATTATTTTATTTTGTTTATCGTGCTCAGGTGGTGTGTCTCATAAATAAAAGTTAACTGATCAAACCCTCCAAGTGATCAAATCCTAGAAAACAGCATTTATTCTAGAAAATCTAAAAGTCTAAAAGAGTTTGTTAAAAAAATGTTTTTACACACACATATGTTGATGTTTAATTTGTAAGTTAAAAGGATAAATAGAGGAATATATACCATCTTGAAAGCCATAGCCATGGTGGGAAGTTGTTTCTAGAGAGAGAAGCGTGTGATTTACAGTGGTGTTACTTTGTTAGTGTGAGAAAAAAAATTGTGAGGTGGAGATTGTGGCGGGTGGTTTAATGTTTGAGAATATTAGGAGTTTATATAAATGTTACATTATCGAAATGCCACTGTGGTTGAGGTTAATTACAACTTTGCTCAAACACTAGTTGGTTGTAATGACAATATTTTTTTTTTGTTTCGTGAAACTTGCACCTAATATTCGACTCTATTATATCCTTTTATTAACACTTTTCTAATCAAGTTTGCTTAGTAATTTAATGTTTGTGAGTATTAGGAGTTTATATGAATGTTATATTATTGAAATGCCATTGTGGTTGTAGTTAATTAATTACAACTTTGCTCAAACACTTGTATGTAATAACTAATAACAATGTTTTCTTTGCTTCGTGAAATTTGCACCTAATATTCGATTTTATTTACATTGTTTTATTGTAACACGTTTCTTCTCTTCGTTGAACAAGTAACAGGATTTGGTAACCATCAGATTTTATATCTCTTCTGAGTTAGGTTTCTACAAGGGAAGCAAGATTTGAAGATTTATTTCAAAGCTTGAATATGGGAAATAATGGTAAATCATGGACATGTATTAGGGTAAGATATTAGTTTTTGAGGGAAAAAACTTGTAAGGTTTAACCATAAACTGACACGTGTCACAAGAATATCCAGTCATACACGAGCAAGGTTGACTAATAGATGTACTCTTGATCTCGTAAGACACGAACGCGCACTAGGACACACTCACTTGTAACTAATGCTACGACCATAGCAGCTTCCAACACTTTAATCATCGACAGAATTGTGGAGGAGGTAAACGCGATCCAAGGTCAAGGGGAGGTGGTAGAATATATACCCATATAGTACATAAGCTTGATTAACCATAGCATACTTTGCTTCTAAGTATACTTGACCCCATAAAGTGTTACCAACTCCTCATTAACAATGTACTATATAGACAAGGAGACTTAACAAATGTCAGAAGACTTAAATTAACCAGAGGTATGAATAAAAGTGTCACACATGTTTTGAACCAACTATATGTCGCACCCGGGCGTATTTCGCTTTAGCCGGGGTGTTACATAAGACTTTATATATGCTTAAAACATTCATTATAACTTCTTAAACTAATCATGACCGAGGTTTGAATGATAATAACTTGGATATTCGCCTAATGTATAAAAACAAACTTAAACAAGTTAAGGGATACTATACCTTACTTCCTTGAGAAGACCTGGAGGGTATCCTACTGAAATCGCCACATGGGGACATAATACCCCAGTCCATAGCTTGTGAGTTTCAAGACACAAATAATGAAGCAGAGTATGAAGCTTTGATCGCAGTTTTGCAATTGGCTAAACAAATGAGGATCAGGTATCTTCAAGTGTATATAAATTCGTTATTGATAGCTAACCACTTTAATGGCCCATATGCTATTAAATAAGAAAAACTAACCAAATATATAGACATTGTAAAAGAACTGTCAAAGTTCTTCATTTTTTTAGTATTATACAGGTACCAAGGGAAGAAAATGCTGGGGCAGATGCCTTGGCAAATCTAGCTTCATCTTTGAAGATTCTAGAAGCTATGAAGATCCCGATCATCCATATACTCTCACCAACAATAGGAGAGCAAGAAGTCATGGAGATAACAACTAACAAAGAGATTGTGCTATGGGATCCATTATCCTCAAATAATCAAGGATCATGGATCCTCCCAATCAAGAAATTCATTCAAGATGGGGAAATTCCCGCAACAGAAAATCCTAAATCCTTCAAACTTAAGGTATCACAATACATTTTGTTACATGATATTCTATATAGGAAATCTCTTGCAGATCCATACTTGAGGTGTATTGAAGAACCGAAAGTCCAATAGGTGCTCAAAGACTTTCACGAAGATGATTCTGGTAATCACACTGGAGGCAGAGCCCTATTCTCTAGGATTCTGTGAACATGATACTACTAGCCAACTATGAAGAGAGACGCCATGGAGTATTCAAAGAAGTGTGACTCATGTCAAAGGCACGGAAACATTCTGAACCAGCCAGCAGAGCCTATGTATCCTATATCCTCATCATGGCCTTTCATGAAGTGGGGCATAGATATTGTGGGTAAGCTACCTAAAGCACCAGGAGGAAGAGTGTTCATGCTCGCCATGACTGATTACTTCTCAAAGTGGATAGAAGCAGAAGCTTTTGTACAAGTCTGCGAAAAAGAGGTGATATCCTTCATTAAAAGAAACATTATTACTAGATTTGGTATTCCTTCGAAAATTATTTGTGACAATGGTTCCCAGTTTATCTGGAAAAGAAACACTAACTTTTGTGACAGCTGGGACATCAAGATGATTACCTCCACACCAGTTCATCCTCAACCTAATGGCCAGGCAGAGTCAAGTAACAAGATTATCATCAACAAATTGAAGAAGAAACTAGGATCCAAGAAAGGCAAGTGGGCAGAGGAACTTCCTTATGTTCTTTGTGCTGATAGAACAACACCAAAGAATGCGACAGGTCAAACACCCTTCTCCGTGGTGTTTGGCTCAGAAGCAGTAATCCCTACGGAGATGGTGGTTCCCAATGCCAGAACAAACATCTGTGATCCTCAAGCCAATAATGAAATCCTTCTCAAAGACCTAGATATTGTTGAAGAGCTCAGAGATCTAGCCAATATCATAATGGCATTGTATCAGCAAAGGGTAGCTGGGACATACAACAAGAGTATCAAGATTCGAAGATTTCAAGAAAGAGATCTAGTCTTGAGGAAAACTTTCCAAAATACAACTAATCCGGACGATGGAAAGCTAGCTCCTAAGTGGGAAGGTCCCTACTTGATTGAGTCAGAAGCTGGAAAAGGGGCATATCATTTACTAACTATGGAAGGCAACAGGTTACCAAGAGTATGGAATGCTATCCATCTCAAGAAATACTTTTTCTAGTCAGGATCCAATATCCTTAGAAAATCAAGCATCCATCAAGGGTCAAGGTTCCTGAAATTGGTAATATCTATCTGATCACTTATTTATTTCGATTTATTATTATTATTAATTTAAGGATAATGTATTTTTTAGCATTTCCCTTTTCCAAGTTTTAAATAACAATGAAGGATTCTAGTAAGAGGTTCAGTGACCAAGAGGTTGACCACCTCTCCATCACGCATAAGGTACATTGCTATATTTCTTGGCCTAGCCCACGATTAAGGTATGACCCCCGAAGGTCAAATCTTCCAAGGTTTAAAGGTTTTCACCTTTCTTATAAATTAGAGTTTCTACACTCTCGCCTGGAGCACACGTTATCCAATGTATAGTCCGGGGCAGCGGGACCAGTACACGTTTAGTGGCTGACAGTTTCGTTGTCTTCCACTATATGGAGGACCCTACGATTTATGGTAGACTTACCATACCACTGGTTTATAACATTTACATGTTATCTTAAGACAAAGGTTTCTAACATTGTCATGTTAGCTAAGGTTTTGGCGTTTTCACGTCACTCACATTTGGGCTAAATCCTGGTTTAGGTGAGTCCCCAGTTGGCATTCGTATCTTTGGGCCAGTCCCCAGTTTGGGCATGTCCACAGTTTGGGCTTGTCCCCAATTTGGGCTTGTCCCCAGTTCATGGGCTTGTCCCCAGTTTGGGCTTGTCCCCAGTTCACGGGCTTGTCCCCAGTTGCACGGGCTTGTCCCAATTTATTTGGGCTTGTCCCCAGTTTGTTGGGTATAATCTCAATTAATATCATAGTTATTTGCATCATGTATCCTAAGTTCAACTATAAGAATCACAGAAGGATCAACATTTATGGATTCAAGATCCTTAATTTATTTTTACAAGGATCACGGAAGGATTAATACTTATGGTAACTTAGGTCTAACTAGACCTTATGGTATGTTTTTTACTTCTCAGTTTACATTTACTTGGCTAAAATCTTTTAATAATTCTTTTTGTAAGGAATCAAGATCCATAGTTTTTTTAACAAGGATATTCTATCCTTAAAACTTTTTACTCAAAGATATTTCTTAGTACTTTCAACAAGACTAAAACCATATCAAACTTAGTTTAAGAATAACAAACAACACGCAAATAGACAAAAGTTAAGTTGTTATTATTATTATGTCACTCGGACTTACCAAAATCCTTAACCCGGACTTCACCATTCGAAAAGATGGACCATCCACCCGGGTTAAGCAGGTGTTACTAACTGTTCATAAAGTGCAGAAAAATAAAAACAGGGGCATCAAAGGCTTCATTCCTACAAACAGAGGATCCCTCCACCTTTGCTACCCCCGGAAATTGTCTTAAGGATCATGGATCACTTACCCTAATTACTATTGTTCAAGTACAAACCATTATCAAATATCCTTAAAAACATCAACAAAATAAGAAAAACGGGCTCAGGCCTTGTCTTTATTATCCTTCATCGCCCGCTTAAGCAGTTTCTTCACCATCTGTTGCTGCTTCCTTCCCTTCGTCCATCTCATCCACATCCTTCACTCCACTCGTCCCAGCTTCGCTTCCATCAGCCATCTCAACCTCCTCTTCGTCAGCACCTCCACCAAGTTTCTCCAAAGCCTACTTCCATTTTTTCACCTCCCAAGCTGACCTATCGAAAGCAGGATCACAGGCTTCTGCAACAAGCTTGATCCGGGCTTGCAACACTGACCTTGCCGCCCACGTTTTTGCCTCCTCAGTAGCTTGTTTCACCTCATGTTGACGCTGGGCTTCTGTGGTGGATAACAGATCCTCCAAGCGCTTCTTATCTCTGGTGAGTTGGGCTAGAGCCTTATCCTTCGCTAGTGCTGCACTCCCCATTCCAGTTTGGCTCTCCCCCAGTTGTCCCACGATCTTTTCATAATGATCTCTGGAAGCGTTCACAGCCTGTACCAAACAATTGTGCAAAGTTGGAAGGATACTTGATTCATAAAAAAGGGATATCAGGATAAAGGATACTTACAGCAATAATCATATCAAAATGATTATAAGGCTATGAAGATCTTTTCCTCTTGGAAGCTGCCGATTTGGCCCTGGTGGTTGTAGTTCTTGGTTTGGAAGTGGTGGTTGCCTTTAAAGCTTTTTTCTTGACGGTTTGAGGAGTTATCAGACTATCAATGTCCTCCAAAGAGAATTTGCTTACCGACTTGTGTGATTTCTGAGCACCTGTAAATCACAAGAAACAGATAAGTCTTCTACTTTATTTTATTTTTTATACAAGTTTAAGTCTTACTTGACATGTTGTTGTTGGAATTCAAAGAGATTTCACAAAAAGCCTCAATAAATTTGGCCTGGAAACTTTGAACTTCGGGATCTAGGGCAAGAAATCTTTTTGCTTTTTCTCTTGTACCGGGTAAATTAGCCAAGGGAGCAAAGTTATACACTTCAAAGAAAAATAAACAAGGAAAAACAGTTAAATGAAAGAATAAATTATTCTAAACCGTTTCTTTTTCAAGGATCTAGGATCCTACCCTTTTTAACCCATGTTAAAGGTAAATCAACCCCACTAGAAATGGAGCTTCGATTTACAAAAAAGAAATGATTCTTCCAGAGGAAACCATTCTGGGTTACTTTGGAAATTGGAATGCGTTGTCTAGGTTTGGATTTCAAGACGAATCGGTCTGACCCGTCGGTGGTTAGGTTGTAAAGGTATGATAACTCTTGAACACTGAACTCGATGCTTTCCTCCTCTATTAACCTCTCGATGGTACGCAAAACCCTCCAAATCATCAGCATGGCCTAAATATAAGACATTCCGGTGGTATCGAAGAAACTTTGGGTAAAAGAGAGGATGGATATGTGTAACCGATAAGTAAAGGATAGGCAGGGAAGTAGATCCAAGTCTTTGAATAGGTATCGCACCGGATCAAAGAGTCGAATGGCCGGAAAACAATTTCTGGCGGGAATAGTGGTCGGAGTTTATCAATCTCAGGATTGGTAAACTTGCAGATCTCCATGGATGGGTTGGTGATAAGGTTCTGTGATTGCATCTTCGATAACTCGGAATGGTCAGAGTGATCGGAAGGAGAAGAAGAGGCGGTAGACATTTTTTAGAATATTATTCAAAGGAAATGACAGATGAAGGATGAAGGATACCTGTTTGGCTGCCGGATTATGTGGTTATAAAAGGATTGGGATGATCGCATATATAGGCGGCTATAATTGATAAGAAGGGTTAATGATAATAACGTTTCCTGACACCAGTCTTATCGTTCTATCTTTTGCAGGGATTCAATATTTAAAATGACAGTTGTAATGCATTAACACCCGCCATTTTGGGGGCAATTGTTAGGGCATAGAATTTATGCTAAGGATCCTCTTTCCTTGTGTGACTTATGGATCATTTATCCTTGAGATATATTCCAGGTTACAAAGGATCAAGGATCCTTGGTATTATCTGTTTACTAATGATTGTGTTTGAATGGTGTTGTGATTGATAGATATAACGACTCCAGGACTTGGTCACCCTATTTAATCGTTACTGTACTTCTCCCGCACATGGTCAAAGAGATAGGAATGGGTAGGGGGAAGAGTGGCACATTTATAGGATATTTTGTTACTTTTTATTTTTGTTTATAACCGAGATTATGATCAGTTAGATTATTCATTCATCACCTCGCACACTCTAGTTAAACTGCTAATTCTCTCTAGTAGCTCACACACACGTAGATTTCATTGTATTACTGATCATATTCTCCCAACCTTGTAACCTCATTTTTTTGATTAATAAAGTGGTGATAGACAATTTTTCATCACCCAGGGTTTTGTTGCCGGGGATCCGAACAAGATAAATGGTTTTTCCTCGTAACAAATCCTTGTGTTTGCGTTTACAATCTTTACATAATCGTTATTATCATCATAGCACTAGACCTCACCTTAAAATTTGGTTACTTGATCCTTAAACGATTTTTGACCAAAACAACTACATTAATGTTTGTCTCTCGTTCTTCCACTTTTTGGATTTTTATTTGTTTAGGTAAATATATTTAGAAATGGAAGGGATATATTGTTTTTGGAGTTTTTTGAAAATGAAAGAATCATAAAATTAAAGGAAAGCAGAATGCAGACCTGGTGTTGATAAAAATATTAAATGAGGAAGTATATATTGTTACACCATGTAAGGGGAACGTTAGTGGTTAACATTGTATGTTATAAAAATAATGTTTTAGGTTATTGCATATTATATATGTATTATGGGAAAACAAGTTACACTTAGAAATTACTCATAGCTAAAGAGAATGAATGATGATTGATGACCATACCCAAGAAAGAACAGGTAAGTGACTATAAACAACATTGAAGCTATTTTTTTTATGTTGTTATTATCTAATAGAATATGACTTGTTAAGCCACATAAAGTAGCTTTCACCTAAACTTAATTTGTGTCACCTACTAATATTGAAGTAAATGCTAAGTGATCTATTTTCACATATATTATAGAGTTGGTTTCCTTATGTTGATAGACATTCTAATTTTGTTATGTTTAGTGGAATTGATATACGCTGCTTTTATCTTAGCTGGACCGAAGATGGACATAATGTTATGAGAAGAAGGGAAGGAAATAAGGGTTTCTTACTCCAACTATTGAAGAATATGCAGATGCGATTTTAAAGATTTTAAGGATGTTATCCGAGAAACATTTTGAACAAATGCGTGAAAGTAGAAATAACATTTTATATATATTTGTCTAGTTTTTATTTACGACTTAGACCATTACTGTATAAATGTAAGATGATTTATGTATATAAAATGGATTTGAGGCTTTTGGTTGCTACAATGTGTTAGTTAATACAAATGTAACTTTTGTTTAAAAAAATGTTAGTATGTTATTTGTTGTCCGTAGCTGATCGAAGAGGTTACGTGTAGTTTAGTCAATAAACTTCAATGTAATATGGCTCATTTTCTGTGGTTTGTATAGCGAATGGGGTTCATTCGGTAGACGAACTAGCCTGTTCGTTAAGTTAGAAGCTCATACGCTAAGGATATTTAGCGTATGAGGCTTATTCGTTAAAGTAAGAGCTCATTCGTTATGGGATATAACAACTGAGAGCTCATTCATGAATGGGATAACCCCATTCGTTAGTGATGTTAACGAATGGGGTATGTAGCTATAAATAGGCAGATCTTATTCATTGTGCAGAGGAGATATGTGCTTAATTTATTCATTTCGTTACCATGCCGGATTCTCTCCATAATGTATTCATCATTAACGTATGAATAAAGTATTCTTTCACGTATTGTCTGGTGTATCGTATTGGTGTATTGTGTAAGAGACTATATATTGGCTCTGATACCAGTTGTAAAACGTTATCACACGTTATACATGCATTAATCGTGACTGGTGATTTGTAGTTAAAGTATTCGACAACTATAGAAAGGGGGAGTATGTTAGTGGATGATTTGATGCCCGTAGTTGATCGAATATGCTAGGGTAGTTTAGTCAATAGGCTATAATGTAATATGGCCCATTCTCTATGGATTTTATACAGAATGGGGTCCATTCGTAAGACTAAGTAGCCTATTTGTTAAGTTAAGAGCTCATATGCTAAGGATATTTAGCGTATGAGGATCATTCGTAAAAGTAAGAGCTCATCCGTTATGGGATATAACGAATGAAAGCTCATTCGTGAATGGGATCACCCCATTCGTTAGTGATGTTAACGAATGGGGTTTATGGCTATAAATAGGCGGATCATATTCATTGGGGAGAGGAGATTCGTGATTAATGTATTCATGCTGTTACCATGCCAGATTCTCTCCATAATGTATTCATCCTTAAAGTATGAATAAAGTATTCTTTAACGTATCGTCTCGTGTATCGTATTGATGTATCGTGTTAGCAACTAGATATTGGTCGTAATTGTAATCGTTATCATACGGATATGGCATCTCAAGTGGTATCGGATCCACTGTTCGATTGATTGTCGATTAGGTGTTGTTTTAACATCAATTTACTCAGTAATAGAGTGTTAATTGTGTTAAGCTTGAGGCCGAGCTGTACGGTTTTATACGAGTATTCCGACTGGGAATACGCCATTTAATTATAACGATGTGGAAGTTGAAGGCGTGACAGCCGAGGAATACCCTGATTTGTATACTCGTAATAATACAGATGAAGGAATTCTATTCTTCACTACTGAGCATTATAAAGCGGTTGAAGAACGTTTGGGTAAGAAGAAAAAGAAGGCTAAAGTAAGTGAAGCTGGTTTTGGATCGAAGGATTAGGAGTTAACATATTCGATGGGATGTTCGAGCACAATAAGTCACTTATGAATAAACTTATTGGTGTTCTAAGATATGCTGACCATGATGATGAAAAGCAGTTGAAAGACCATGCCTCTACTTATCAGATTACGAAGTTTAAAGCCTCGGAGACGGTGAAGGGTGATGTAATCTCATGGTTATATGATTCTGAGCTGAAATTTTGTATTATCAAATGAGGGCACGACATCCAATATTTTCAACATATTGTTGATGATCTTACCTTACCGAGGTGGGATGTGCGTACACTTGCCAACAGACTGTTCTTGAATCATTATGCAAACCAGATGGTGGATTGGTTCTACAGGCATTTCTTACATGAGGTAAAACATGGGTTTAAATATTTCAAGCCACAGGTTCCAACTCGGAAATACATTGATGAGATAGCCTTGAGAACTGGTTGGATAAAATTTGTGCTTAAAGTAAAGCCGCCTCGTACGTTGAAGAGAGTTCATGTTGAGACTTTTCTCCAAAGTCTTTCCAAGAAACTTAATATGTGGTATTATGATAACCGTACTGGTGAAGATGTGATCATGTTGGGATCAGGGCTGAAGACGAAGTTTATTCGAATAATCGACCCAATGTGGTTAGTTAATTTATTTGAATCTGATAACAACACTTCAACAATCACATCAGGTGGGTCGAGATTAAAGATTATGATCTTGCAATGCAATTTCAACGTGTGGTACATGTTTTCCATGATTTGGGATTCATAGTTGTGCATATTGGAATACCAAGTGCTTCAAGTGATCATGACAAAAAGCACGAGTGGGGGGGTTTGTTAGTACACGTTTTGTTGTCTCGGATTTGTTTATAATTGTATTTGGTCTTTATAATGTAAAAGGGCATTTTGGTAAATGTACTAAGGTACATCTGTTACATGAATGAGCCATTCGTTAGAGTAGATAATAACGAATGAGCTCATGCGTGATTATTTTAGTCTATTCGTTAGAGCTGTTAACGAATGAGGACAACAAATGGTTTATTTGTTTGTCTTAAAGTATAGACTAGCGTATGAGGACGAATGAAGCTCGTTCGTTATGATCTGTATAATGAATGGCTTCATCGTCTATATATAGTATGTAAAGTATTGTTAATGTAAGCAGTTATCGTTATTATTTGTAAACACCTCGTTATGCTACCCAAATCCTCTCACACACAACAACCTAAAGTAATTCAACATAAACCTAATCGTATAATCATATCAAGTGACTTGATCTTGATCGTAATTGTAATCATAATCATACGGATATGGTTTCTCAGTTGTAACCCACTTTTTACATTAAAAAATTGAGGCACTGGATAGTTTTCCCCTACCGAGGTTTTTTTTCTAAAGATCCTTACCTGGATCCTGGGTTTTCCTCGCTAGATCGTTGTGTTCACATTTACTTTTACCGTAATTACTTAGCTTGTTATTTAGAAACACACTACCTCACTTAACGAAATTGTTCAATTATTGCTTTGGTGATTTTTGACCAAAACAGTGGTGAGGATCCAGAATGTTTTCATCACCGAGAGTCGTCTTTCTTGTAGGTTTGGTTTCTTTCTCGGATATGGATTTTTAGCATTTCTTAAGGTGTAGAGTAGGAGGTACCACATATATCTGATCCTCCTGATATAAGGTTAACTATTCTTACATCCGGAGGAGGAGATTGTGCCCTTTTCGGTGGGGTTGTTTTCCTCTTACATTTTATTCCCTTTGTTTCCCAGGAGATCCTTCAAGTATCCTTTTCTCAAAGGTGGCTTATTTCTTTTCTCAAAGCGATGCAATTTTTAGTTGTGGGGAAAATGTCTTCATGATAAGCACACCACTTGGATTGATCCTTCCAGGATGTCGTTTGATTGTTTTTCCTCGACCATCGAGCCTTTTCTTCAAGATACTGCATAGCAAACATTAGTCCAGATGTATCAACAGAAAAACAATAATCGCTTATCCTTGGATATACTTCTTTTTCATTGTCTTCATCCTCCACAGAGTTAATTTTATGGTTGTTAGGTTTAGTGTAAGGCTTGGATTTGTATGATGGTCGGGATGATGGTTCTGATTTTCAGTTAGGATGATCATAGCTGGGTGCCGAAGCATTGATCCTCTCTTAGATCCTTTGATCGTTTTCCAACCTAATGAATCGTAGAGCTCGGTTTCTGACTTCATCCAGGTTTCTACAAGGACTCATCACAATATCCTCGTAAAACGGATAACCATTCTTCAATCCCATCTTGAAAACTTGGACTGTTGTATCCATGTCAATATTTGGGATGTCCAATGTTTCGCTTCTTAACCTGCCAACATAATATCTAAGATATTCTTCATGCTTTTGGGTGATCCTGTATAAATAATAAATAAATATCTCAAATGACCTGCTACAAGAAAATTGGTTATTAAATAAATTAACTAAATGTGCAAAAGAAGTAATAGAATTAGGAGGGGCCCCAAATAGCCTTTTTAAGGTTAATCTTGTAAGGGTTGATCCAAAACCCTTGCATAAGCATGCTTCCTTTAAATCAACTGAGATGGGTATGATCTCCATCCTTTCTATATATTGAGCCACATGTTCTTCAGGATTCGTCGTTCCATCATAAAGCTTCATGTTGGGGTTTTGGAAGCGTTTCGGGATTTCAACATCACATATTGGTAATGCAAACCTCAAAACCTTCGTACTTGTAGCAGTCATCTCTAGTATAGGTTGAACTACGTCGGGTATGCTGGAAATCATGTTCTTTAACTTTTGTACTTCTTTAACCATCATAGGACTTATCCATGTATCCTGCAAAAATCCAGCTTTGTTAGAATTTAAAAATAGATCTTGATGGGTGTTACCGGTTTTAGGATCCTAGTGTGATAATCCTGGGGTCCTTTTAGGGATCTTTGTTTTTGTGATCAAGGTTGATGATTCATGATTCTGAATTTCAAGCGAAGGATTCATTGGAATGAAACCCTCAATGCTCTTCCCTCGGGATCCTAATATGTCGAACTCTTCATTGCCTTTGCCCTTGGATCCTGAGGCTTCAAGGTTTAGCATCCTAGGTTGCGGGGTAGCTATTGGCTTTGCTGCTTTAGTTTTTCTGATCTCAGTTTCTATATTTCTTCCAAGAATAATTTGTTGCCTTTTTGTTGCTCTGCCATTTTCTTCCGGACTTGAGTGAACAAAGTAAGAATATCATTATTTGAAATTATGATAGGATCCTCAACTCGAGTAAATAACGGGTAAGGCAAGCTAGCAGATGCATTCTTTGCGGAGTTATCTGGCCTTGTTGGGGGTGGTGGCATCAATGGAAAGGAATGGCTCAAACCCGCACTTGAAGATTGAGTTGACGGGTACGTTAACTTGTTTTAACACGATGATCGCTTCGGATAAGATGCCATTGGTGATGATTAAAAGGTAGTGATTGATCAGAAAATTGAGGAACCAAACGTGCAAAGCACTACTTACTACATGGTGGGCACCAAGCTGTTTTGGCAAAAAATTACACAAGGATAATCAAGTAACCAAACTTTGATTGTGAGGGATGATGCTTGATGGTGTAAATGAAATAATAAGTGAATTATGCAAGTGACAAAGCTATGTAGCGAGGAAAAACACTTGATCCTTGACGGATCTCCAACAAAAAACCTCAGGAGGGGAAAACTATCCCACTGCCTCAATTATATTAATAAAAATAAGTGATTACAAGGTTGGAAGTTACTATGATCATTGCTATGAGTACAAATAAGTGTTTAGGGTGTGTGTAATTTGTGTCCTATGAAATCATGCTCCTTCTATTTATAGTTGCAATAACTATAACTACTAATAACAAGCATTGATTGTCCCAGCGAGGATCATGGGACCGTTACAGATTGCATATCCTTATCATTAACCGATTGTAAATGCCGCCAACATCTCGTATATTTAATGGTTGACCAAGCCTTCATCGACCAAGTCATGGGTGAAAGGATAATGTCAATAAATAACGATAATTACTGAGGATATTGTCTTCTGTCTCTGATCCTAATGCGCTGCGAGGATCCTTATGAGGATTCTTCCTGTCAGGATCCTTAGATTTTTACCCATAACATCAACCATGTCATGATTTCTCATGTAATTTGGTTTCAATGGAATAAATTTTTATGTCTCATTTGTCTTATGTTAAATTCCCATCTGCATGATAACAAAAGATGTGAAAGTGTATGGTATTATCTAGTTTTATATTATAAATATTTCTATCCAGATATTGATAACAAATAATATGAGTGTTTAAGGTAAGCGTGACTTTATGTTAACTTTGAAAATCTCACAACTGTCATATTGTAGCTTAAGTATTGATACTGGATTTTGAATAATCTCCTGAATTTTGTACGGTATCATAAATTGTAACTAGAAGATAATAATTATGGTTTTAAAAGCCTTAAAATTTAATTTATCACTAACCCTCATGTTAGTTATTTGTTGATTTTTTGTAAGGAAATATATAGAACTAGACTCAACCTATCATGTGTTATTTGGAATATTATGATTAGCAGTCTTAAATATCATTAATATGCTACCTATTTTAGCCGGTGTTGTTTAAAGTTATGGATACTCTCGTTGCTTATGCTTAGTCTAGTGGCATATTTATGTAGTGAGACTTCTCCTTGGAGAACCTAAAGCGTAATGTAATACTTGTATTTTGTCCATGAACTTTATGTAACATCTTACTTTCGGTTATAATAATAAATGAAATTTCGTTTATTCAATAATGTGTCGTGTATCGGTTTAGATAATAAATTCTAAGAGAATGGGCTTGGACTTTAGAAGATGGAATGAGAAATGGAATGGGTCTTAGGTTCATGGGCTTAAGGGAGTATAAATACCCATTAAACCCTAACCTTTCCATTTTTATTTATCTCTACACCATAGCCTACACCATCAAAAACACACACAAACACCATCTTATATCCCGAGTCAAGATCCGAAGGTGAAAGCCCGAGCTTGTTGGTGCTAGAACGTTGTGACGGACCAAACTAACATCAATACTAGATCGTGTTCGTGGATCGACTCGTTTAAGGTACGTTTACAATTAGAAATCGTTCATTTAGGTTCGGATTCGTTTAGGTAATCCTAGATCAGTATGAAAGTGATGAAAACGAATCAAACGAACAGCACGTATCTCGGAACCCATTTAGACCGATCATCACATCTCGATCCTCCACAATTAATCTTCTCACAGCAGCCACTAAAAAATCTTTTCCAATGTCCCCTCTCCAAACCCATCGATCAGCTCCTCCAGACCCGAGAGCCACACCCAACAGGCCAAAAAGTTCCTCCCATTCAATAAGCTCCTCCTCCGCAGTCGGTTGTCTTCTCCATTCCCACATCCACTCAATCAAAGAATCAATCCTTCTGACCCTCTCATTCACAACACACAGTTTATATTTTTCCAACTTAAATAACTTTGGGAATAAGTTTTTTAACGGGCCTCGTCATGCCACCAATTTTTCCAACACACAGTTTATATTTTTTCCAACTTAAATAACTTTGAGAATATAATCTAATATTATATAAATGATTATAATGACAATATATAAATAAATCTCTATACATTTCATTTTAATAATTCCTTTAAATGAGATGTTCAATTGGATTGTAGGCTTTTCTTTCGTTAACCTTGAGAGTTGATTATCAACTAATTCAAATTTGTAATTGTGAATGAAGCCGTATCAAATTGCATTAATAAGGACTTTACCTTTTCAGTAAAGCTATTGAGATACCCAAATATTTGGATATTAATTTGAGTTTTCTTACGTCAATAGTAGCAAAAGTATTACTATAAATATAAATGATGACCTCAAGTTGCAACCCTTAAATCCATGTACTTCAATTGGTTGTGACAAAGTTAAATATGATATTAGTTGTAGTGGACCTATCATAATAGTGCATTGGTGTGCTTCAAAAGATTAGCCTTCCTCTTTAATTTTTGTACTATAAAGTAAAGAAATGAGATGTTAGGTCTGATTTTGATCCTTCAGTTCTTTACTATAGTATTGAGAGGAAATTTTTAATCGCTTTAACTTTTAAAATGTGAAAGGAATGATATTAAAATTCATCATCCTTACCTTTGCAGTTAATCTAAAAAATAGTCAAATATTAAGGTGTTAATTTGATTTTGTTTTTCTCAATCGTAGCAAACATGTTACATAAAGAGAGACCATCGAGTTGCAACTCTTACATGCACCTTCAATTGGCTATGAGAAACCTTAAATTTGATATTTGTTTAGAGTACCTAACCTAAGTATGAGCTTCAAAGGATCAGCCTACCTCTTCCGTTTTATATATCATTGAAATGGGATGTTTTACCAGATTTTAAGCTTCCCTTTCTTAATATACGTTAACAATGAGAGTTGAATTTTTTAACCGGTTTAAATTTTAAATTGCGAGCAGAATCATAACAAATTGTATCATTTTTATTATTGACTTTACCTTTTCGATAAAGCCACTAATATATCCAAATATCTAGTGAAAAGTTCATTAAAATATATATGGTCGCTATAAAATAGATAACAAACATGCTACGTTTTTTTATTTTCAAAGATACTTTCTAACTATTTATGAAATAAAATGGATCAATAAAATTGTTTTGCATTATTTATATTTAATATAGAGGTAAAATTTAGTTGGAGATGAACTCTTAAACATATAAATGTAATTAACATAAATTTAACTTGTTCATTAGTTAAATGACCTATAAACGAGATGAGACATCTACTTCGAATTAGAAAAGTTGGTGCATGTTTGATTTTATTAATTTTCCTTTGTAAGCATGTGTGGTTACTGTGCATATGTATCTTCGTTTTGTTTCTTTCCTTTTGTATGTTCCATGAGCTCTCAGCTGTTTGGAGGTTCTCGTTTTGGTTTTAATATATTCAATCTTTAAAAAAAAGTTAATAAATAAAGCCTTAGCCACTAATATATTCATATATACCATTCTTCATTCTTTATTTTATGTCACATTATCGTCATCTCAATTTATGTTATACATATCATTCTTTATTCATATTTTTTTTGTAATTTAATTTAAATACTAAAAATAAAAATAAAGAGCCTAAACTAATAGAAATCTATCATCTTAGCTCATGGAATAGAATAGTTCGCCCGAGCCATTCTCACCACAAAAAGTTGAGGGAGAGAGTGAATAAGTGTGGCGTTCCTCTCAGCATTCTTTGCCACATCACCTTCCGCTACCACATGGTCTTAGAGGTTGTATTATTGTGTTGACAAGAATCCAAGATTAGACAAGTTTTGATACAGAAAATCTATGATAAATTGATAAGGCTATGTCTATTGACACACCTTTTATCTATTTACACACTTTTAATATGGTCCATATTAATCAATATGGGTCATATTACTCAACACCAAAGCAACAAAATATGTTCCATATTAACTAATATGGAGCATATTGAGGGTGTGTAAATAGATAAAGGGTGTGCCAATATCACTATCATCTTAGGCAAATTCCAAAATGACGAAACTACCCTTTGATAGATCCTAGAAATCCACGTATGCGGGGAACTGTGTTCGCGATCCACTGATACAAAGATGTCCCCTGTTCTCACTTTAATTACCAACCATATATTTAGATTTTTGAAAATTACCAAGTATCTTAATAAAAATAATGCATTAATAGTTAGTTTTCATGAAAAGTATGTTATTCAAGTTTGTTTCCAAAAGGTATATTAATATGTTATGTATTTATCAATTAAGACCCTATAAAATTTATTATTATTCATGACTGTAGCATGGTTTATATAAAACTATTTTACAAGTTTTCATGATTTTTTAAAGTTAAAAAAGTATAACAATATCATACTCAAACTAAAGAAAATAAAATACTAGTTTTTATAATGTAATTTGTTTAAAAAATTATTAACGTGTGAAAAAGTTACGGCTCCTAAAAAAGTCGTGGGGTAGTTAGTTTTGAATAAGGGTTAAATGTGTAACAAATATATAAATTAACAAAAGTCGATAGAAGTTCAAATACCAAACTTGTAAATTAAAATGCAAAAGCTTGTAGCTAGCTTTTTATCAAATGCTAGTAATAGTAGCGTTCAAATTTGAAGATTTTTCTACCAACATAAAAGCTTGAAGCTACTTTAACCAAACAAAGTTCTTTATTGAATATGAGCTTTTCTTGAAAGCTTGAAGCTAGAAGTTCTTAAAAGTTCATTGTCAAACATACCATATACTCATTAAACAACATGTTACTAATGTATTTCGTTTCTTTTGGGAGCATGTCTAGACTTAGGGTTAGGGTCAGACACATTTGCGCGTGTTGTAAACATAGGTCTAGACGGTCGAGTACTCGACGAGTAAATCCCGTCTAGGCCAAGTAGTCGGCGAGTAATTTCAAATTACTTCCTGACTATGCCGAGTACTCTTACTTCTCGGTCGCCCTACCTGGTAACGCCTATCAACTTCTGCAATCATGATTGTAACCGAAGTTTATATGTTTGAGTTAGTTTACAAAATTTCATATGGAATCGACGAAGACAATTACCTAAATGGATCATGTCTATTTGATTTGTGAGTTCACATACTGAACAATTGAACCGTTTTGTTTTACATTTATTTTTTAGATGTGTAACTATTATATTTTAAAATTAAAAAGTAAAAGAGAAATAAGAATCAAATTGTATAAGTTTAGGGAAACTATTATATATACATTTGTATGTTTTTGTTATAAGTTCTTATAAGTTCATAGGTTATACGGATCGTCCTTTCATTGGAAAACTCATATCATGTCACCCCACGAAAACCTGTTTAATATCTGAGTTCATGTGTCTGATATGATTTTCAGGTTTATTTGTCAATCCGAAAATACCGCACCTTTTACATTCGATCTAGAAAAGGCTATTGCTCAAGTTTGGTTCTGAAATAAAAAGGAAATTATATATATATATCAAAAACTAACATTTTCTCTCTCTCACATATTACTATTCATGAAAATCACCTATGTATTTAAGCCACGTGTGTATGTAATTATCTCACTTAGTTCTTTTTTTTTTTAAATTTGTAGATGGTAGTTTAGACTTTAGACTTTAGAGAGTCTAGCTTACGACAGGTGTGGCAAACCACAACTCCTCTCTACTTCTGTACAAGCCCATCACCTCCTCCCTCTCGCGCAACCCCGCCGCCACCACCACAACTCCACGCGATTATCGAGGTCGCTAACTTAGACGCCGCTCGGTTACCATCGCCAGTTACCAACGAAACCCTTGATCTGATTCTTTAGCCGCCACCGCCATCATACGTTTGGTGGTCGTGGTTGTCTGAAACGACGGACGGTTCGCCGGAAGAAGTCGCGTTGTCTGTGGAGTTAAAGCAGATATCACATCCTTTCTTTTTGAATTTCAAATCCATTAACAAATGAAACTACCGCCTAGCCTAATAGTTTACCTATTCAGTTATCTCCATCTGTAAACAAATGAAATTAACACCTAATTTTACCATATTTAGTTGGTGAATTTCTTTAATTGCAGTGTCCATGAGGTTTCTGGGTGTTATAACTGTGCATATTTATATGAAAAATTGATACCAAGGAGCAAAGGCTGTAACCAAATGTGGTAACAATTAGAACCCATGAGGCGGGTTGTTTTGCCACAAATATGGGCTATTAGGACTACTAGACAAATATATTATCCAAGCTACACAACTTTTAGATAAAATGTGGGTAGGATAACAACTACTCTTCTGTAATTATGGTTTATGGTACTCTATACGGTAACTAATATGTATCTAGCAAACTCAAGTGCTCTTTTGTTATTATAGTATTGATGTCGAGCAACACTCATACATATGTTAACTAGGTTTAATCCGCTGCAACGCGCGGGTTGCCAACTAGTTTAATTTAATGGAAACTTAATTCAATAAACAGATGTAAACAAATTGTTTATCTTGTATGCGAGTTTTAGAAATATTATTTACTATGATATATTGTAGTTGTTTTCTTTAAGCTAATTTGCTTTTAAAGCATAATGATTAAGTAATCTATTTGTTAATTTTTTAATCATAATAACATGAACCCCCAAAAACATTTGTTACAATCTCAAAGTTATTAAAAAGTTCCCGAGGGAAATGTCTAGGAATTTATATAGTTGAGCAATATTCTAATTGTCGGTCTTCTGAATCATGTATATTATGCAAGCTCTTACATCCCTATGATGTATTATAATCTTACTACATCAATATTAAAATGAATGATAATTACCAATTTTAAGTAATGAAAAAAATTCAAGAAATATATCGTATGAACTTTCATTTTAGTACGGAATGACTTTCTAAAAGTTGTTTTCACTTGACTGAATAACTTAAGATTATAAAACTGTTTCAACAAACTCTTTAACTAAGTTAATAGATGTAATGATGTAAAAACTAAAAAGCACAGTTTCCTTTATTTTTATCTAGTTCAACAAACCTTTTAACTAAAAGCACAGCCTAACTATATGGATTACATTAAACCACAAAAGAAAATAAAAAGAGCCAAGTTTTATAAACATTATACAAGAGTTTTCTGATTTAAAGCATGAGCATTATACACCAAACACACCTCTCCATATAGTTTACAAACATTAAATTCCAAGTCACAAAGAGACATTAAAGAAATGAAGAAGAGGTAAAAGAGACATCCCTCATGGAGATGAACCAACACCACCAAATCAACACCAATGCCATGTCTATTACATGTGCGTTTGACTTCTTTCTAATGGCACCTACTTAAAACTAATCATGTTGGCTCCTAGTGATTGGAGTTAAGGTTATATTTGAAGTCAGTTTACATGACCATGCCACGATTATCTTCTCAGGCTCAATCTCTTAGATAACCCAGGAGTAGGGGCCACCCTGAAGGTTGAAAAAAAGTCTTTGCTTTCTCTCTTAAACGTGTCACATTTTATGTCACTTAGTGTAGAGGTACTCAACCCACAGACCCCCGAGTACCCGACCCAATCCACAAATTCTGTTACACCTACATTGCAAGGAAGGTCCACTCAAGTTAGCCAATATAATTCAACATGTCACCATCATAAACGGTTACACCGTTTACACATGCCCACCGCCATGTGATAATATCATTAACCCTAACTCATCCGCCATAAATACTCCAAGGCAAAGTAAAATAAGGCATTCAATAAGTAACCCTCAGGTACTTTACCTTCATTTTGCCCAGACAAAGGAAAATACTGATTCTCACACCAGATGACAGTCATTAAAAGAACCCATTTCTAGTGTGGTTAACAGCGTTTGTCTTGTTGACTGACGAGCATGATCCAGTTGCAATCCGTTAGTAATTTGTTAGGAAGACTATTTGTTATAGTTAATAGTAGAGTCCAATATGTGTTCTGGTAACTCCTTTTTAACCTAGGTCTATGTTTGACGGTTCTGTTCTCGGGCTGAATCTTAAAAAGGCCCGCAAATAATATTTACCATTTTGATAGTAAAGTTTATAAGCGTCATAGATCTAAGACCAGGCCGCTCATTTACCTTCTTTTATTTATTTATTATACATACAAAAACAATACTTGTAACCCTCAATTTACTACAAAATAAACATGTATGAGTAATAAAAAAGTGCAAAGATGAAAGATGCACTTGTCTAAAGTTTCTAATGACTGCACTATAAGACATCATCATCAAGAAAAAATGTAGATAGAGATGATATAAAGAACATGAAAGCTATCTATAAAGTAAAGCCCCAAGAAACACAATTATATTGGCAAAAATGTGTCACGTAACTGTCACGATTCACTTGTCGTGCTTCGTGTTTCAACATTCCATTCGCTTTTTGGGATTTCACCGGAATTAGCAATGACTACTTTTTTACGAGGTTTGCCACTATAAGTACCTGCACTTCCTTCTATGGTATACACATTATCCATCCCTTCTATCACTTTGCCAAACACAACATGTTCTCCATCCAACCTGGAAAAAGAAATCAACGTCAAAATGGAAATGTAGATATTAACTGTTCTTGAAGGCCGATTTTCCTGGTAATTTACAGTACACTTGGGGTGTAAACGAGCCGAGCCGAGCCACTCGTAAGCAACTCAAGATCGTCTCGCTAGAAGCTTGAATTGAATCAAGCCAGGCTTAAATGAGCTCAAGCTCAAGCTCAAGCCTAATAATAAGCTTGTTTTAAAAAAACGAGCCCAAGCCCGAGCTTCACGTATCAAGCTAGATTAGGATCACAAACATAAACGTTCCTATTATTATATGACAGTTATTTAATATATTTAATATATATTTACATAATAATAATTAATACATGATGAAGTAACAGTAATGTAATAATATATATTATCTTAAAATATAAAATATAACTATAAACACATATAAAAATAATTATGAATGTATATACATAAAATAAAATAATAAACGAGCTGAGCTCGACTTTTAGAAGTTACAAATCAGCTCGTTTACACCCTTGATTAGAGTAAGGTCTTGTCGATATTACAACAATCTGCTTTTTGGGATGGGAAAAGGAAAAAAACCCAACCCGAAATCCACATTTGGGACCAATGCGTACGAGATTAGTTTAAAAAAAATCACGGGTTTGAAACAGGTATGGTATTGTAGATGATACCTGCCTGATAACCCGGACACATTTACCCGCAATGTAACCGAACATATTATTATATTATATGATCTTAAAAAATATAATAAATAGTGTTGAAATTAATTATAGAACTGTCAGAAGTGTAGTTGAGTGTTTGATATTTCAAGTCAGTTTTTAAGGTGAGTTTTAAACTGGTTTTTGGGTATGGGCATCCCAACAGGTAAACTTTTAACCAATAATGACCAGAAATTAATATAAGACAAGTACGAGACCATGTATGGGACTGGAATAACCAAAACCCGTTCCATACACGGCTCATTGCCAATTTACTTGATGGTATTAATTTGGCCACAAACTCTTACTTTTTAGGCATTCAAAATATACAGAAGCTCTTTTTTAAAGAATCTGTCAGCACATAGCATAAATTATTTTTTGACTAATACTAAAATGTCCTAATACCTCTAATGGTTTACAATTTTAATGGGATGGATCAATTATGCCTTAAGAATCAACAGAGTTGACCTGAACTTCCATTGCATGAAGTTTCGTCAACCGGATTAATTTACTTGCACCACATCACTTTTAACAAATTGCTAAAAGCAGGAACTAGAAGTGGCGATATCAAACCACTTATGTAAAAACATGTGAACTCGGATACAAGCTCAAAATACTTACCAGTAGGCCTTAACTGTGGTGATAAAGAACTGTGAGCCATTGGAATCTGGTCCTGAATTCACCATAGCCACCATACCTGCAAAAAAAGCATAGCTTCAGAACAATCTAACATAAAGCATTCAAAAGGGAAAAAATGTAGAGAACAGTAATAATTAAGAAAAAAAAAAGTCAAAAACCTGGATGTGACTGCTTAATTTTGAAATTTTCATCATGAAATGTTCCACCATATATGGATACATTCCCACGCCCATCATGATAGATAATATCTCCACCTTGAATCATAAAACCCGGTATTATACGATGGAATGGTGTCCCTTTATAATGTAGCAGTTTACCACTTGCACTTTTTCCCAATTCTCCTGGTAAAAACAAAAGGTTAGAAAAAGTGAATACAAAAAAATAACTTTCTATATATATAGTGTTTGAACATGAATTTAACTTTATTATTGGGACTTGAAGTCACAATGTTTTCAGTATTTTGTGAAAATGTTTACAATTAAAAAACAAAACGTTGCAGTATGAAAATCAATTTTCAAGATAAAGGGCCATATGTATAAAAGAGTTGCCAACTTTAGTCGTTATGTTTTGGGTTACAGATTTATGTTTGGCCTGAAACAACCATCAAAGTTTAAACATTTTGAATTAAGGCAATCACTAAGATAAACCAGTTTGGTTATTCTTAAATTAATCTTTTAAGAAGTTGGTTACTTTAAATCAAACTAATAGCAACTTTGACGGTTTTCTGCATAGATAAAATATTATAAATCTAACAGAAGTTGGAACCAAAGTTACCTGTGCAGAGGGCACGGAAATTTTCTGCAAAGATGAAAACAATGAAGAATAAATTAGTATGATTAATATTTTAGGTCAAGAAAAAGAAGCAAAATGACCATTAACATTACAAAAGGATAAAATAAGATTAAAAGCTTACCCACAGTTTTTGGCACAACATCACCATACAACCCGATAACGATTCTTCCTACAGTATAAGTATATAAGGTTAGAACATAACATACACGAATAAAATATAATGAAAAATGTATACGAAGGGTACATTAGTCAAAATACAACATAAACTGTATATAGACATAAAAAACAATACCTAAACGTTGCTTATCAACATCCACATCCAAGAATACTCTGTGTGTAATTTTATGCACCTCCTCCACTGTATCTTCCTCCTATATAATTAAGTCATCCGTAAAAGAAAGTTAACAAATATAATTATGTTCAATAAAGTTAAAGCGGTCGAAAATCAAATAGCGTTCAAGGGACGCTATTTGAGATATAGGTTAACGCAGTGGGATAGCAGTAATTTTAATATCATGCAAAATTTATATATAAACACACACACACACACTATGTGTATAAAACGTAAAACATATAAAATACCAACACTAATAGTAATATCAAAAGTGAAAACAGAAAATTGTCAAAAGAAACAGCCAAAACTTTTGTGAGTGTTAAAACTATGAAGCAAAAGGAGAAAGCTAGAAATTGACAATAATCCTGAAAGCAAAGAAAATAATTTATATTTCAGAAACAGGGTTAAGTTATCCTACATAGTCTTCAAAATTTAGAAAGGGTACAATGGATTGCAAATTATAACACAACGGTGACGAAAATTAACAAAAAACACAATGATCTGAACAGAAATTCTGAAACCTAGGAGTTCGACAAGATGGTCCCAATGCCGCTAGTTTGAGTTCAATTGGACTTTCTATTTTTAAAAGACTGTGTATTTTAACCCAACCCTCCAGAAACAATTCTAATTGTAAACCCTAATTTTGTATGATCATCCTACACTGAATCTAAAGACAAGTCAGGCCCTAAATAGTTAGTTTACATGGAAATATGTTCAAAGATCTCGAGAAACAATCACTAGCATATGTCACAGTGTTATTAACAAACAGATCGAAAAGTTGAACAGATTACCTGTTGAGAGAACGGTGAGAAGATAAGAAACACAATAACCAAACCGATCAAAAGCACAACAACACATCGCGGCCGTAGCAGATTCCAGATCTCTCGAGCCATTTGTGGTTTTGAATCTCATGCATTCAAACCCAATAATGAAATGAACTAAGAAGCTTCTTGTCTTGTTGGAGTGGATTACAGCATACTGAATTATTATTAATATAATAATAAACGTTTCTTATAATCCTCCTCCGGTGTTGGTGCTGAACCCAACTGATCAGAATATTGAGAACTGATTGATTTGTTTGTCGTTTCGGTTCGTGTATTTATTATTAATTATATAAGTTATTGAATCTGGATCGTATCCACCGGAGATATCATATGTTTGTTCACACTACACACCCACAAGGTGTTTGATAAAATGTCCACAGAGTCAGAATACGGATACCCGAAACAACGCTTATACGATTTCGTTAAAACAAGCCCAAATTGAATTTTATATTCTATAACTGTTTTGGGTCAGTGGCAAAACATATCTGGTATCCAAAATTTATTCCATGCCAAAAACGACCCGAGCCCGTTAAATGAGACGACGGAGTTCGGTTGAAGGAACAGGGTTCGAACCCCCTATCTGGTTTCAAAGCGTTCGGTATTCGGTTTTTGCTTCATTTTTGCTATTCTCTTTTAGAGTTAATAAATTCTTATTTTCATCATAGTGAATAGTGATGATGTTATTAGGAAAATGGAAAACTTTATGTAATTGTAAAAAACCTTTTAGTATTGTACCAATTAGGTTATTTGACTTTTTTTTTATTTTTATCTTAGTTAAGTTACTCAAATAAATGCAAGAAAAATGGCTAAGATGAACTCATATCTTAACCTACTGGAAATGAACTGGCAATTAAGAACAAAAGGCTAAAAAATATGTTATACTCAAATATGTTATTTTTCATCTTCTATAATGTATTTTAGTTACATTTTAATTGTAATATATAATGTCTTGTTTTGGTTTGTCTATGTATCCAAAAGTAATCAAAGTATCTATTTGTAATAAATTCAAAAAATGTACTAAAGTTGTGTAATTGAACAAACCACATGTATGAAAATGACACTTAGCTCAAATGATAAAATAAACGAAATTAGCGATTTACCCCTAACTTAACAAAAAAATAGACGAGGTTAGAAAATGTATTAAAATGGCAAGTTTAGAAAAATGGGGTAGCCAGTTGTAATGAATTCAAAAACGGTACTAAAATGACACTTAACTCTTAAAAAAATGGATATTGGTTTTTAATACTCCCAACTTTTACCCACTACTCACAGCTTTCATCATATATGTTTCTAACACTCACAAACTTAACGGACCATAACCCAGTTAGTTTTCTTGTTGATGTGGACCATTTTTTTTCACATATGATATGCTCATGTGGTATATATCTCCTTTTTTATTATTAATAAAAAAACCTTTTACCATGTTTATACAAATCCCTAATGCACTCCCACCTTATTTCCAACCTCAAGAACCCTAATTCTTTATCTAATATATTATAAACGAATCTTCTTCATCCACCTTATTATACCAATCTATAATAAATCAACCTTCTTCATCCACCTTTACCTACCCCTAAATTTACCGATGTTAATGACATCACTCCTAAATTCTGATTGCCGGATGTACGAATCAAAGACTTTGCATCGAAGGCCAAATCCTTCTAGTGGATCTCTCTCGTCTTTGAATTCAAAGTGTCGAAGCTTAATTAAAGTTGGAGAAAGCGAAGAAAGGATATATTGAGTTGAGTAGGAAGAACTTATCGGAACATGATGAGTAGATATGTGAAGAGAGTTGTAGTAAAAATAAGCTAGTGCACTCGATTGTATTACAATTGTTGCAAATGTGGTCGGTGGTTGCAAGTGGGTGGAGGTGGCTGGTGGTTTTAGATGGGTGGGAGTGGGAGGTAGTTGGTGTTGTGGGTGGGTGGTAGTGCTGAAGGTTTGAAGTGGTGATTATGGAGAATGTTAAGGTTTTATGTATAAATAAGAGGATGATGTTGTGGTATAGGTCCCACAAATATGTTTTTTTATTATTAAATTAATGTCACGCCAGCTCGGAAGCTAGTTGAGTTAGGATTCGTTAAGTTCGGAAGCGCTAGAAACAAATAGGGTGAAAGTTGAGAATTCTGGGTCACGAATCATAAATTTGAAGTGGTATTAGCTAACATGTGAAAGTTAGGGTATTAAAACCAATATCCCTTAAAGAAACAAGTTGAATTATTGTTTTTGAAGAAGAAAACCACAATCTTGTCTCTAAAGATGTTATTGTAGGTTAACATAAACTTAATTAAATACCATATGTAGCATCTTAAAATTGAATAAAGGTTAGATTAACGCCTATTAGGATCTAACCCCTTTTAGGGTGGAGGGTGTGTGGTTCCCTAAGAGTACCATAAACATCCTAAGCACTGACCAACCTACATGACCACATCATATTTATCTTAAACTACCCTGGATTAACACTAGTACGGAAAATGACCATTTTAAAACTGAAGAGATATGTACCTGCCTCAACATCGAGCGGGGCGGGTCAACCCACAAGATATATACAAGACATTAGAAATCAAAGATATTATCAAGGCACAAAGCCAAAACTTATGCGCACAGCGCACATCACATATGTTCAAGCATCACATATGCTCACGCATCACATATGCTCGCGCGTATCACATGCTCACGCATCATATATGCTTATGCATATCACATCGTGCGTGGCGCATCCGCGCGCGGCGCATATCACATGCTCGCGCATCATACATGCCCACCCATATCTGCGCGTGGGGTATCCGCGCGTGACGCGTATCACATGCTTGTGCGTATCACATCTGCGCGTGAGAATAAAGAGAAGACCTCGCGCATCCTCAGGATGGGCGCATTCACACATGCACATAATCAACCTCGTCCTTATCCAAATCAGGATTATGGCAACCTTGATTGTGCACGTCAGACAACCTTCCAGAAGGCATCTTTTTAAGGAATAAGGATATGCTGATGTTGACAGCTGCTAAATGAAAGGTGGACAGCTCAGCATGACTCATGGGTTACCACGTGATTATAGCCAATGAAAAAGCACCAGGTGTCTCCGAGGACACGTGGCGCAAATCGATTGGAGGAGGCCAACAAAACCATAATTTGGTCTCAGCTCAATCAGTGGAAACCCTAGCACTATAAATACATCATAACGTACACAGTTACAGACACATTGATTCACATTGAAGCATATTCAATCACACAATCATACAGAGTAACATACAGTATTCAGCATTTTAAGCAATACTTTCCAAATTCCCTTACTCTCACATTATCATCTTCTCCTACATATACTTATTCTCACGCCGGAGGGTTACCCCAAAGAGGACCCCTCTGTCCCTTTCTGAGGGGTAAGTAACGGCGCTGTTCATTTTGTAGGTGGAAGAACACAGATCCAGAAGAACCATCGGTGAAATAGTATAATCACACCCGAGGAAAGTAGATCTGCTACCAGTGAGTAGATCCACGTTTCTTCATTGGCGCCATCCACTGTTACATCGGCAATCAGATCTTATCAGATCTACATAAAAAAAATCAATCACCATGGTTTCTGGCGTTCGTAACGTTGATCAAGCTCTGGAGGATATTGAACGTGAGGGTGTTAACGACGGACAGCAGGTTCTGAGGGTTCCGCGTGATTCTACGCGTACCACCAGCAACCGTCCCTTCGTCACAACCCCTCACGGCCAGACTAAAACTCCTCCAGACGATCTCACGTTACAAAATCTGGCCGGCGCGAAACAGAAAGGACCAATGGGTCCAGAAGAAGAAACAAATGATCCGAATGAATGGCTCATAAACGAGCAGCGGCGTCTGATGGAAAAGTACAATGAAATGATCAAACAGAAGAAGCTAGCCGACCAAACACAAAGGCAAGCGTTTGATAAGCAGACTACAAAAAGGCCGCGCGCGCCGGAAGAAGGACATTCTGTTCACACTGCACACACTGAGTTCAGTGATGAAGAAGTGCATAGCATGAGGAAGACGCGGGATACTCATGCAGGAGGCTCACAGCTCCGCGCGCCTGTGAACATGGCGCCTGGAGCCAGAGCCGATCTGGATCTGCACATGCCGTACAGCCCACCAGTCAGAGGGCAAGTGGACGTAACCACACCCTACAGACCAGCCATCTTGGTGAAACACTCAAAGTTCACTGCGCGCATCGCGCAGGCTCCCATCCAGCACAAGACCAAGATGCCAAGTGGTTTGGGTAAATATGACGGCACGACAGATCCAGACGATTTCTTGCAAGGTTTTTACAACACGGGAAACCTAGAGAGCTGGACGATGCCAACATGGTGTCATATGTTTGCTCGCTGCCTAACGGGCGCGGCGCGGGTATGGTTCGAGAGCTTGCCGACTGGGCAAATTGATGGGTTCGAGGAACTATTAGAAAAGTTCCAAGCCCACTTCGTACAGCAGCGCAGGCACACGCGCGATCCTGATGACATCATGCACTGCGTACGCAGGAATGATGAAACGATTGAAGATTACATCACTCGGTTCAATCAGGAGTCTCTGGCAATCGGAGGTATAACCGAGCAACTCCTGCGCGTGGCCTTTATACAAGGCGCGCGCAGTGATCAACTACGACGAGCTCTCGTAAGCAAAGATGGCATGCCCACCACGTGGGCCAAGTTAATGGAGGCATCGCGAGTTTTCGCGAGAAATGAAAAACAGATTGCCCAAGATAGGGCAAGAGAAAGAGCGCATCAGGCTGAATCACCGCGCAGCAAAGAGAAGAGGGCCAAACAGAACTCTGTATGGTCCAGGTTGCAGCCAACAAGTTTTTCTTCCGCAGAAAATCAAGCGCAACCAAGCTCACCCCAGCCCCAAAAAGATGTTCGTAATCGCGGGGAGGGTGACAAGAGGGAGGGCGGCAGAGATCCAAGCAGACCTCTGCCAAGAATATGGACTCCCCTCACTAAAACACCTTCACAGGTGTTAAGTACTGAGAATGTCCAATTCAAGCCCCCCAAGCAACTACACTACAAGGGACCGCAAAACAGTGGCAAATATTGTGAATTTCACAGGTCCCCGGGCCACAACACCGACGCATGCCATCATTTAAAGGATGCGATCGAGAAGGATGTAAAATCAGGCAGGCTGGCTCACTTGGTGAAAAACCAAAGAATAGAAGATGAGCAACCGGAAGGAGCCTCTGCCAGCAAGAAATACAAAAGAATCTGTGTGGCTGAGGGGGGACGACAAGGGCAGACGTCAAAAAAGAGAAGTGCGCAAACCCACGGAGATTGGCGCGAGCAGCAAGTCATCTTCCCAAGAATCAGAGGAGGCCCTTCAATCAGCAGTCCTCTCGTCATCACCACACACATTGCTCATTACGAAGTGTCAAAAGTCCTGGTGGACACTGGAAGCGAATCTGACATTATGTATGAGCAATGTTTCAGAAGGTTAGACCCGGCAGACCAAGCGCGGCTCGAAATTGTGAACGCACCAATCTGTGGTGTTTCAAATGAAATCATCCATCCCCTAGGCCAGATTCAGTTTGAACTAACTATGGGGGATGATGACCACAAGCGAGCCGAAGTTGTCAACTTCTTGGTCTTGCCCACCACGTCATGCCACAATATGATCCTGGGTAGGGGAACGATTGCTCAATTTAATGCTGTACCGTCGCCAGCGCACGGCGCATTGGGGTTCCCTACACCAACAGGCGTAACATTTGTCTACCGCGATCATTTGTGCGCAGTGACAAGTACGCCGCGGGAAGGGATAATGAAACTTCCAATGGCGGACAATGCGCTAGAGAAGTGGATTTTAAACCCAAAATTCCCAGAGCAAACGGTCACAATTGGCGCTACCATTTAAGACGAAACGAGATTGAGAATGAAAAGGTTGCTCACAAAATACACGTCGGTCTTCGCGTGGCAACACTCCGATATGACTGGGGTCCCGCGAGACTTGGCGCAACATTCTCTTAACACGTTCAAGTCGGTGGAGCCAATTGCTCAGAAAAAGAGAATCATGGGGGATGAAAAGGCGAGGGCCATGAATGAGCAAGTGGAGGACCTGTTGCGCGCAAACATCATCCGCCCGATCCGATACCAGACATGGGTAGCCAATCCTGTGATGGTAAAGAAAAGCAGCGGGTCATGGAGGATGTGTATTGACTTTAAGGACCTCAACAAAGCATGTCCGAAAGACTGTTACCCCCTCCCAAACATCGACGCAAAGGTGGACTCCGTGGCGCCATTCAAGCTCAAATGTTTCCTGGATGCCTACAAAGGCTATCACCAGATTCAAATGGCACCACAAGACGAAGACAAGACTGCCTTCAGAACCGACAAGGGTGTTTTTTGTTACACAAAAATGCCCTTTGGTTTAAAGAATGCGGGCGCCACCTATCAGAGACTTATGGATTCGGTTTTCAGTGAACAAATCGGAAGAAATCTAGAAGTCTACGTTGATGATTTGGTGATCAAGAGCAGGGAGGAGAGACAAATGCTCAAAGACATCGAGGAAACTCTTCAGCGCCTAACGGAAGTTAACATGAAGCTCAACCCGAGCAAATGTACTTTCGGCGCGGAAGAGGGGAAATTTCTTGGTGTAATGGTCACTAAGGATGGTTTCAAGGTGAACCCTGAAAAGGTGGAGGCCATCCTTGACATGCCTTCACCATCCACCATGAAAGAGGTTCAGAAGCTGAATGGTAGATTGGTGTCAATCAACAGGTTCCTAGCGAACCACGCCAGCAAATCTACTCCATTCGTTAACACTTTGAGGAACTGCTTGAAGAAGAGCCAATTCAAGTGGACGCCTGAGGCTGACCAAGCTTTCAGTGAGATAAAAGAATGTCTCATAAAGCTGCCCGCCCTCACAGCTCCACTTCCTGGCGAAACCCTAACATTGTACTTGTCAGCTGGAGACCGCGCCATCGGTGCAGTATTATTGGTGGATCGCAAGGGGATCCAAACGCCAATATACTATGTGAGTCGGGTGCTGACAGACCCTGAGACGCGCTATTCCATCATGGAAAAGTTAGTTTTGTCACTAACACACGCGTCGCGCAAGCTTCATAGATACTTCAATGGTCATCCTATTGAAGTTCTGACTGGTTACAACATCCAGCAAGTCTTGCGACGCCCCGCGCTCTCCGGAAGGCTGACAAAGTGGGCGCTGGAATTAGGTGAACACACGATCACCTATAAGCCCCGTCCAGCAATAAAGGGTCAAGTTTTAGCGGATTTCATCACAGAAATCCCAGAGGGAAAGATTGAAGAAGCTCAGCGCGAGGTAGACCCTCCGCGAGCAAATGATGAAGAAGATGTTTGGTGGCTATTCACTGATGGAGCCTCCAACAGCGAAGGGTCCGGCGCAGGCCTCAAACTGGTGGACCCTGATAATCATGAATATACTTATGCTATTAGGTTGGACTTCAAGAGTACCAACAATGAGGCTGAGTATGAAGCCCTGCTGGCTGGTCTGCGCATTGCGCGCAAGTTTGGAGTTAAAAGGCTAGAGGCCCATGTTGATTCTTACTTGGTAGCTGCTCAGGTCAACGGCCTTTATGACGCCAAGGAGAACACAATGCCTCTATATCTAGAGCAGGCAAAAAAGCTCGTTGAGCAGTTTGACTTCTTCAGAATCATACACATCTCGCGCAGCGAAAATAAGTCTGCTGACGCGTTGAGTAAGATGGCATCAACTAATCTTGATCACTTTGGCAAAGATGTCAGGGTGGAAGTGATGAGCAACCCGTCAGTGCAAACGCAATCTGTCCTTGTAATTCATACAACCCCTTCATCCTGGATAACTCCAATAATGGAATTCCTGAAGGAGGGGAAGTTACCGGACGATCGCGCACAGGCGAGAAAGATAAGACACAAGGCGCAGAACTATGAACTACTTGATGGTACATTATATCGACGCTCTTATCTTGGACCGCTTATGAAATGCCTGGATGCTGAAGAAGCAAGCTATGTGATTAGGGAGATTCACGAAGGAATCTGCGGAATACACGCTGTCCCGCGCATGGTGGTTGCCAAGGCAATGAGCTTAGGCTACTATTGGCCAGGCATGTACTTGGATGCGCTAAAAGAAATCCAAAAATGCAAGGCATGTCAGAGCTACGCGCCAAACACCATGCGGCCAAAGAACAACTTGATTCCAGTAACCTCCGCATGGCCTTTCCACAAATGGGCCATTGATATTGTGGGGCCCCTGCCGCAAGCGCAAGGGCGAGTGAAATTTTTGGTAGTGGCAGTAGACTATTTCACAAAATGGGTTGAGGCCAAGCCACTAGCAAAAATCACAGCTGAGGCGATGAAGCAATTTATCTGGAGCCACATCATTTGCCGTTTTGGCCTTCCTATGGAAATTGTG
The DNA here is from genome assembly GCF_021521415.1 of Bidens hawaiensis. Lineage (NCBI taxonomy): Eukaryota > Viridiplantae > Streptophyta > Magnoliopsida > Asterales > Asteraceae > Bidens > Bidens hawaiensis. The sequence goes on along the minus strand of NW_027496243.1, from coordinate 133,595 downwards.
AGCGACAATGGCAAACAATTCACTGACAGGAAGATATCCAGCTGGCTCAAAGAATTGCACATCAACCAAATCTTCACTTCGGTCTACCACCCTCAGGGGAATGGCCAAGTGGAGCGCGCGAATCAAAGTTTGTTAAATGGGCTGAAGAAAAGGTTGGAGGGAGAATCCCATTCTTGGGTCGAAGAGTTACCTAATGTCCTGTGGGCGCACAGGACATTAAGCAAAACTAGCAATGGTGAATCCCCGTTCAGCCTAACCTATGGGACAGAGGCTATGATCCCAGCAGAAATTGGATGCCCATCCCATAGGGTACTCATGATGAGCAAGACTGATAACGAGCGCGAAAGAAGGTTAGATCTCAACTTGCTTGAAGGGCGCAGAGAAGCGGCTATCATCAATGAAGCCAAATACAAGAAAAAGCTGGAAAAATATTATAATCAGCGCGTTAAAGAATGCCACTTCAAGAAAAATGATTTTGTCCTTCGAAACAATGAAGCTAGCCGCGCGATACCCCCAGGAAAAATGTCCCCCAATTGGGAGGGACCTTATCAAATTTAAGAAGAATTGGGGAAAGGCGCGTACACTTTAAAAGATTTGAATGGAAAAAAGATACCGCGCGCGTGGAACGCAGCACAGCTTAGAAAATGCTTCATGTAAAAATTCGTATATGTAATCAAGGCTTTTAAGCCATCATGAATGATGATTCGCGCTATCTTTCAATATTTGTTCTATTACCTTTGCATACATGTTTCACACTTCCTTTATTAATTTGGAGCAATATGACAACACTATATTGACTTCAAAACAAAATAAAACGAAGTAAAACATACATGCGCGAGCCTTAGCTCAAACGCGTTAACGAGTCTTAACTCTAAAACGTCAGGGCCTTAGCCCAAACCTACGAGCCGTAGCTCAAACACGTTAACGAGTCTTAACTCTAAAAACGTCAGGGCCTTAGCCCAAAACAAAGAGCCTTAGCTCAAAACACTCACAAACATCCATCTTACATCCCGCGCAGCCTGATCATAAAAATCCCTAAACACAACTAAGGCAAAGCACATGCCAAATCATAGTTGTTGAGGTCTCAGGTCGAGGTCGCGCGCGGAATCAAAGTGGATATCTGAGTAACACATGCTGACATGTAATGGCTAAAACTCATAATTCCATTTAAAAAACGCGCGACCACGACGCGCAAAAAAGGAATAGTGAAAAGTCATCGCGCGTGTCAGCATAATCAAGATACTGCGAAACCACTTACAAAATAGGACTATGGTTAAGTGAATAATTCCCTTACAACCTTGTTCTTATTTTAACGTGCAAGCATATCTTATATCTATACAAGCAAACATGAAGAGATGAATGGAAATGCGCAAGATGTGAAAAAGGGAAAACAAGTTTCATTCCATAGCATTGAAATTTACAAGTATGATGAGTTACAAATTACAAGTATAACAAAAAAAAAAATATATATAAAATTTGATGAAGGGCTTCTCAAGTCTCCACGTCGACATCAGCCACTTCATCACCCTCATCATCTCCCTCAGCATCTGGCGCGGCCCGCTCCTCATCTCCGAACTGACCATAGTCAAGTTCTTCCTCCTCAATGGAGTCTTCTATCACGACGGTGTCAGGAGCAGATTCTTTCGCCGCGCCAGAGCCGCTGGCAGGGGCAACATCCCCCGCGCCACCATCATCGCCACCAGCCCTCTCGCATTCATCGAGCAACTTCTTTAGCGCGCCGAGGTCGGGCTGGTCAGCAAGCGCAGCTATCTGCAAATCATTAGAAAAGTATTAAGTACAAAACACTTGGAAAATTAATCAAGTAAAACTCATTAAGGTCAAGGTACCTGCATAAGGATGGGGATGGGAGTATTCATATACTTCTCCCCCACCGCGGCCATGTCCGCGCAGGCCGCGTCGCTCTTGTAAGGGTACTCGGATGGGTTCTTCTTCAACATGCCATATTCATACCCATCCGTAAACCCTTCAGCTCGACCCACCAAGCGCGCGGCAGCATTGCAGTCCATCACAAGGGCCTGAAACTCGGCAGAATATTTCATCGCCAAAGCGCAACGAGTCATGCCCTGTGACACCAGCCATTGGCGATCCTGCGCGAGGCCAGCAACAGACGTCTCGAGGGCAGGAACCTGGGAGTTTAATAACTCAACAGTTTCCTTGGTATTTTTTAGCTCCTCTTTATCAGACGCTGCTAGCCGCCAAAATTTTTTCTTTTTCCGCCTGCGCAGCATCAAGTGCTTCCTGGCTAGACGCTGCCGTCGCCAAGGCCTCATCTCTATCGGCCTGCGCGGCCGCCAACTCCTTCTTCAGGCGCGCAACCTCACTCTCCAGTGATGATTTCTCAGTAATACTCTGGACGATAGCTTGGTCACGCGCCTCCGCCTGCTGTTCCAAGACACGCACTCTCCGCGCGTACTTGGCAACTTCGGCCTCCGCCACCTGCTGCTTCTCCCGCGCAGCTTGGAGCTCATGCCCGTGCTTAATAAAGGCGGTGTTGGCACTTGCTCGGTTTTCGCTGAGCTCCGCCTGGAGTTTCTCAGCTCGTGCGCGAGCATCAGAAAGGTTCCAGGCGGCCACCTTAGCCTCTTGCTGGGCTGCCACAAGAGCATTGCGTACTTTAATATAATCACGATGAAGCTCTTGGGAGGCAGCAAAGAAAGCCGACCCAGCGAAAATGTGATCGTTGAGCAAGTCAGTGCGGGTGCGCCCCTCCTGATACCTCCTTTCAGTAGGAGGCACGGCATGAGCCCAGAAGTCCTCGCATACACCCATGGATTGGAAGGAACTGTCTTCGTTAATATTCCATCTCGGGCGGTAAACGTGGTCACCTTCCTGCAAAACACAAAAAAATGTTCTAAGTCATAAAACATACTTATATGGAGGTACGCGCAGCGGAGCAACAAATTATAACATACTTGCGGGGATGAAGCAGAAAAGTCAGCGCCAGCCCCACCAGAAGTCTGCGCTGCGAAGTCTTGTGGCATCGCAGGGCTAGCGCGGTCTCCCAAGGAGTCTTCAGCTTGAGCCCCCTCATCCTCCTCATCTTCTTCAATAGGCCTCTTCTCCTGCGACCTGGAGGGCTCCAAACCAGTCTCGCGGGGAGGGCTGCGCGTAGGAGGAGGCGAGGGAGGTCTCGACGCCGCCAGTTCGGCGCGCAATACGGCTTCCTGCTCCTTTGTAATCCCAATAAGGGGAGACTCAGCACTAGCAGGAGCAGGAGCAGAACCAGCGGCGCCGGCAACGGCGCCGGCAACGGCGCCAGGAGTGTCACCAGCAGCTTGTACGCCAGCTGCAACTCCTATGAACAAATCAACAACAAAAAATGGTTTATGACTTGATCAAAACAAAAAATTCAAAAGACAAATGCGCAAAACATACCTTGGCGCAATTCTGTTCGTGCGGCGAACATCGCCATAAAGTTTATTCTACCCCTTTCCGAGGGTAGAACAGGGGATTTCGAAGCAGCCCCCGGCGCAGCCTCAGCACCTTGTTGCGCCTGCGGCTGATCTGCTACCGTCGCCGGTCCTGCAAACATTCAAATGCGAAAAGATTTAATAATAATTCAATCAGATGAAGATAAGCAAAGTATACCTGTTGCAGGCGCGGCACTGCTTCTCTCTTCAGCCGCGCGAACGGAGGAGGTGACGCCACCATACCTAAAGTGGACAGGAGGTCTGCCCACTCTCACAGGCAGGGAAGCTAAAGAAACCTTGGTGGTAAACACCTGGGTTTCCTTAGGTCCCTTCGTTTGAGCATGGGGATGAGCGACAGGGGTGTCATCTTTCTTCTGTTTCTTACTGGCCCCTGCGCCAGATTTCCCCTTAGCTTTGCGTTTTAGTGGGGTCGCCTCCTCTTCCTCCTCCTCCTCTTCCGCGAGCTCCAGCTCGTAGTTTTCGAGCGCATCTGCAAATACAAGCAACAGAACTGTTAATAAACTTTGGTATTCTAAAGGAATAAGCATAAGTGCGAAGGCTTACCAGGCGCGTCGCTATCAAAATCAAATTCCAGATCCACAGGGATGAACATGTCATCGAAGCGATCTGGGAAACCAACCTCCCCAGCGCCAAGCGCGACGGAGCCACCCTCCACTTGATCATCATAAGCGGCGTGGATATAATCCTTGGTGACTGCACAAAAACAAGTCAAGTGATATCAGCAAAAAGAATCATGTTCGCGCAGAAAAAGAAATAAAGCAATGAAATAAACTTACACAACCCGTCGACTTGGATAACGGGCTCAAGCGCGCTGTCGGCCCACAGCTTACTCATGCCGACCCCCACCAGCGCCTCCTCGCGAATTTTCTTGGCGGGGGATGGTTCGGCGGTCAGTTTCTTAACCCAGGCGCCGGTTGGGTTCTTAATAACATCCGCATCCGCGGGCGCAGAATCGATCGCGCGCATCGTCATGCGGATGGGGATTACACCAGCCCTGATGTAGAAGAACCTCTCAGACCAGTCATGATGGCTCTTGAATGATACGGTGCTGCACTTAACCTTCTGACTGCGAGGAATAAAGGAGATCCAAGAATCTTGGAGCTTGGGCTTGTAAAAAAATTGAAAGCGCCGAGGGGTGGGCTCCTCGCGCTGTGATTTGCACATGAACTCGAAATGATTCATGCGCACAAGTCCAAACGGATGGACTTGGGATATATGAATCCCGAAAAACCGTAACACCGCGCCTACAAACCTTGTCATCGGAAGACGAAGGTTGCAGTGGGTGAAAAAATGGGTGTACAGTGAAATATAGCCGGGAGGCTGGTCCGCCGCCGTTTGCCCGGCCCCAGGCAACATGCAGCCAAACAGGGTGGGAAAGCCCTGAGAGGCGATGAGGCTGTCGAGATCGGCCTGCCTCAATTTGCAGGGGATTTCATTCCACCTTTTTGTGGCCTTGGTCCTCCCTACTTCCTCCGATGTGGTCTCAACAACCCTCTTCCCCTTGCCCTTTTGCTTCAATGTCGACATCACCACAGATTTCACACGGCGTCTTCGAGAGGCAATAGAGGTGATTGAGGGGTTAGAGGAGTCTGAGCTATCAGACATACAATAACAACAGCAACAGATAACAGGGTATTTGGAAGCAATAACCAGAAAATCGGAAAGATAGAAGCTTTGGAGTACACAACAATGAAGATGAAGATAAAAATTTTTCCTAAGGGCCTGCTTTTATAGGCCCAGGAGAGAGAAAATTGGCAACTGATCGGATTTCACGCGCCCCCACTCGCAGGTGTAAGCCAACACGGGCGCGGCACGTGTCACTAACACTGTTGAGGGGACATAAAAACGTAACGGAACTGCCACGGAGCAGAGACGCGCCCCCACTCGCAGGTGCAAACCAATGCGAGCGCGACACGTGTTCAAGACAGCTGTGCGAGGGGACATGAAAGGCAACTGTAGCACCTCGAGCACACGAAACGTCTGACACGTTTACGGCGCACGTCACCACCAACTAACCACGTGTTTGGACCCTTCGTTTCAACCAAATGGATAGAACTTCGCGCAACGGTGGAAACAACCAACAAAACGACAAAACCCCATTAAAAGACCAAATCAGTAAGTCTAATATCTATCTTATCGCGCTCGCGCGAGATAAGACACACATTAGACTGGGGGGGGCTTGAAGAGGTATGTACCCGCCTCAACATCGAGCGGGGCGGGTCAACCCACAAGATATATACAAGACATTAGAAATCAAAGATATTATCAAGGCACAAAGCCAAAACTTATGCGCACAGCGCACATCACATATGCTCAAGCATCACATATGCTCACGCATCACATATGCTCGCGCGCATCACATGCTCACGCATCATATATGCTTATGCATATCACATCGTGCGTGGCGCATCCGCGCGCGGCGCATATCACATGCTCGCGCATCATACATGCCCACCCATATCTGCGCGTGGGGCATCCGCGCTTGACGCGTATCACATGCTTGTGCGTATCACATCTGCGCGTGAGAATAAAGAGAAGACCTCGCGCATCCTCAGGATGGGCGCATATCACACATGCACATAATCAACCTCGTCCTTATCCAAATCAGGATTAGGGCAACCTTGATTGTGCACGTCAGACAACCTTCCAGAAGGCATCTTTTTAAGGAATAAGGATATGCTGATGTTGACAGCTGCTAAATGAAAGGTGGACAGCTCAGCATGACTCATGGGTTACCACGTGATTATAGCCAATGAAAAAGCACCAGGTGTCTCCGAGGACACGTGGCGCAAATCGATTGGAGGAGGCCAACAAAACCCTAATCTGGTCTCAGCTCAATCAGTGGAAACCCTAGCACTATAAATACATCATAACGTACACAGTTACAGACACATTGATTCACATTGAAGCATATTCAATCACACAATCATACAGAGTAACATAAAGTATTCAGCATTTTAAGCAATACTTTCCAAATTCCCTTACTCTCACATTATCATCTTCTCCTACATATACTTATTCTCACGCCGGAGGGTTACCCCAAAGAGGACCCCTCTGTCCCTTTCTGAGGGGTAAGTAACGGCGCTGTTCATTTTGTAGGTGGAAGAACACAGATCCAGAAGAACCATCGGTGAAATAGTATAATCACACCCGAGGAAAGTAGATCTGCTACCAGTGAGTAGATCCACGTTTCTTCAAAAACGATTATTTAGAGTTTTTGAAACAGTCTATAAACCGTTATATATGTTGCATTGCAAAAGATAGTATATGATATTTGAAACCGTTCGACAGCCGATGTATTATATCTAAGCGACTAGTTAACAATTAACGATGGTACTAAAAAATTACAACAGGCCTCTAACCGGTGTATATATTTGTAATTTACAACGTTAATAAACCATTGTATACTAGCTAAATTAAATGAAATATTGACCTTGTTGAGAAAGAATTAGAACGGGCAACTAACCGGTGTTTAAAACTTTTAACAAAAGGCTACAACTGGTGTTAATACCTTTTTCCACTAGAATATACATTTCAATATATATACATATATATATTCCATTTACGTACAAACCTAATATAATTATATTGATATACCCCCAAATATAAGCAGCTTTACAAAATCTTGAATTGATGAAAAGGAATGGGCTTTATAAGAGTTCATCATATATAATAGATAATTTTTGTGGGTTAATTTTATGACTCAGGATCCCTGATTCTACATGATCCCTAATCTCCTCGTGATCCTTGTCGGGATCCTTTTTCTAGGATCCTGGATACTAACGGTTGATTTTGATCTTGGCGTTGATTTATACTTGTAGCTGAACGGTGGTGACGTAGTTCACGATAAAAGCTCACTAAAAAACTAATGAAAATCATCTTGAAAAGAGTTATAGTGGATAAAAGTGTTGACCAAGTAAAGCTTCAGGATCCTCGAAGTTAGTTACTTCTATTTACTAATTACACTTACAGGCTACTCTATGTGAACTGTTATACAACGGCTAATTGACTAAGTCTACCTAAAGAACCAGAGTTATAGTCAATAAACATGTGATGAAAGTGTGCAACAAGGCTCAAACCGCCACAAGGCTAGGGATTCCGGGTTATTCGCATAGTTTTTTTTTTCTTTTTCTACATAAGGAGACTTTGCGAACGATATATGACACATTGTACTCACTCATAACACTTAAATCAGTACTCTCGACGTCGTTTGCAACCGGTTGTTGAGTAGTAATTGTCTTTTACTTAATAAATCCGAGGCAGGGGATAATTTTCCCCTCCTGAGGTTTTTTTCCAAGGATCATCACCAGGATCTAAGGTTTTTCCTCGCTATATCATGTGTCAGCCATTTACATTACCGCAATTACTTGTCATTATTGTGAAAAACACACTACTTCGCATACTAAGTTTGATCACTTAATTGCTTCCATAATTTTTGAGCAAAAAAGTTTGGGGCGCCACCATGGGTCAAGTGGTCTTTTTCATATTCAAATCCATCCTTAAACTTCTTTTTAACCATTACCTTGCAAAACTTACTAAAAAATGGCATCTCAATCCAAACCCACATCTTCATCCATGCCGTCCTCAACTTTTAAAGTTTCTCAACCACTTCCTCCTCTACATGCTGCTCAGATAAAGACAACCAACGCCGACATGAACATCTTGGGATCCGGGGGTTCAAGTGGCATGCCTGCACCAACAGTAAGGCCTTCCACAGGTGTGCTGCCTCAAGGATCAGGACCCTCTAACGTGATTCATGTCCTCATGTCTAACAATGAAATACTTGATGTTTTAATGCAGATGAAGGAACACATGGAACAACAAAAGGAGACGAACAACTCCTTGATGAAGGAACTCCGATATATCCGATGCAAGGGAAGAAACCGGTGGAAGATTCTTTCACTCCATTGCAGCCAAGAACCCTGATTTTTGAGGCGTAAAGATCCATGGGAAATCATTAGAATGATTTCCTACCCATCCAATCTGCGACAAGAACAAGTGATTCTGTTCAAGCTACAAGAATTGCTGCCACTTGGGATTTCGGTGTTGTTCCAGGATCCTCAGCTGGTATCCTCAATAATAATATTTCTATGCCCATGAGTAATGTTGAAACTTCGCATGATACTGGTATAAGTCCAGTGGTGCAGAAAGAGTTGAAAAAACTCAAAGAGTTGACCTATAGAATCCATGGGATAGTCCAACGGATACCAGAAGTAGCTCGAAGTAATCACAGGATCTTAAGATCCACACCCCCTATATGTGACGCCGAGATCCCGAAGCGGTTCCATATTCCGAATATGAATGATTCTGAATGATGATACCACGGATTCTGAGGACAATATTGCTCAATATCGTGAAAGAATGGAGATCAATCACCCGCACCCCCCGTTGCATCTCAAGGAGGCCTACTTATGCAAAGGATTTAGTTCTACTATGACAACAACTGCTTTAAAATGGCACAAGTGTCCCTGCCTTTTCTATTAAATCATTTTCTCACTTGATTAATCTATTCAATAACCAATTTCCTTGAAACAAGAGTTTAAAAAGACTAACAAGTGATTTGCACAGAAAACTCAGAATCCCGATGAGCCTCTTAGAGATTTCATGAGCAAGTTTAGCAAGGAATATCTAGAAATTCCAAACCTTGGCATGGCCATTGCGATTCAAGCCTTCAAGATTGAGTTGAAGACAGATTGCACATTCTGTGAAGATCTTCTTATGAATCCCTGTAGGAATCTTGATAAAGTCTGGAATCGAGCGATGAGAATCATAAGACTTAGGGAAGATAAGATGATTCAACGAAGACTTGATGCATCCAACAAGTATGATCATCTCAATCGAAAATCAAAATCATTATCCTATAAATTTCATAAGTCAAAGCCATACTCAAAACCTGACAACTATAGGATCAATTTGTAAAGGATGAGGATAACATGAAAAAATATCCTAAAATAATTGATTATTTTTCTGTTGATATTCTAGGTCTTATGTATGCTATGCAGGATCTTGGTGACAAAGCTATATGGCTCATGAAGAATAATAGAAGCTATGTATTGAAGGATAGGTCCATATGGTGAGAATTCCATGAGGACTTTGGCCATATAACTGAAGATTTCATTTCCTTGCGAAAAGAGATACGCTATTACTTAAGCAAATGTCATCTGGAGGAGATTTTAAGAAAAAAGGAGGACACGATCCAGAATCCTGATAAAACATCTAGAAGGGTAGAATCCCCACCTCCAGCGTAGTGAATTTCATGTCAGGAGGATCCAACATATGTGGAACCTTAATAGCATAGAAGCATGTAAAAGTAGCCAAGACTGAAAGACCAAAAGTACCAACAAGAGACATCAGTAACAAATAGAAGAGAAGTATCATTCAGCGAAGAAGACCGAGATAATGATCATCATGATGTTTTGGTTATTACTTTGTATTTAAATGTTTTGTATGCAGGATCCTGGTGGTTGGAGGTAGCTTAGTAATTATCATCTAGTTTCAAACGTTGAAGAGGATGAACATTTTTGAATCGAATATGAGATTGTGACAAGATCCTCGAACCTAGTGGGTTTCAGTGGTGAGGCAAGGAGCACATTTGGAGAGAATAATTTACTCGTCTATGTCAAGAGGGTAACTCTATCCAGAAGTTATGTGTTATTGATGCTCTAACTTCTTTCGGTATTAGTTTGTGCATGCCATAGATTCGATGGTAGATGCAAGCGTAGGACAAGCAATATTAACATTCATTGATGCGTCCTCGGGATTTCAACAAATTCATATGGAACCATCGAACAAGGAGGATACTGCATTCATGACCCCTACAGGTATATATTATTATATTTCTCTGCTCTTGGATTAAAAAGTGTAGGTGCAACATACTAGAGGCTAGTCAACATGATCTTCAAGGTAAAGTTGTGGGACAAAATGCAGGTCTACATCGAGGATATAGTGGTGAAGTAAAAGAAAAATGGGGATCATCACTAGGATTTCCATGAAGCCCCTCGGCGGTTGAACCCGTCCAAGTGCCATTTTGGAGTGGGGACAACAAAGTTCTTGGGGTACATGGTCACCAAGAGAGGAACAGAAGCAAGTCCATGACATATCAAAGCCATCACAAACCTGAAGCCTCAGTCAATGTCAAGGATGTTCAAAGATTAACTAACATGATAGTAGCTTTGAACAAGTTCATCTTAAGATCCTTTTCAAGACGTAAAGAACTCTACGACATCCTGAAGAAGAAAAAGAAGTTTGAGTGGGGATAAAAGCATGAGAAGGCATTTACTTATATCAGCACTCATGAAGCCTGAATTTGGTGAGCCACTATTCATATATATAGCAGTATATCGAGATACAATAAATGCAGTACTAGCCAAGGATCATAAATTCCAACAACATCCTATATAGTATGTAAGTAAGACCTTGCTTGATTCTGAAACCATGTAATCTCACTTATATATGTATCACTGTATGGACATCTATCTCTCAAGCATAGGTTTAGGTTCGACCTCAATGGGAAAATAAAATGGAGCACCTAACAACGCATCTTCACAGACAAAGAACTACTAGATCACCCCTTTCATTCTCGGGTGACAAAGGGATCATACCATTTGAGCCTTTTTTTCATGCTTTTCCCCAAGGTCTGGTGAAAGCTGAAATCAAATGTGATGTGTCTATTTTTCTATCTCTTGACTCGAAATGGGAGCAAGATTGAAAAATGACCTTAGAGTGTCTAGGGCTGGGCCAAGAGGGTCTCTTAACGCCTTTATTTTTCTTCTCATCAGAGTTTTTTCACAAAGACTTGCCATAAGGAAGGGGGGGAGGCCCACTAGGAGAGCGCAATATAACAGAGAGTTCTATGTTGTGTTCAGGAAGGATGAATCGCTTCTGAAAAGGAATCTATTGATTCTCTCTTAATTGGTTGGACCATATGTGCGATGACTTACTTCACGAGAGAGGTCTCTGGTTCAAATCCAGGATGGCAGCCTAAAAATAGGATTCAAATCGACGAATCTTGAAATGAACCACGTCCCGGAAAAGGAAACTAGATGATTGGACCAAAAGCAATTCTTACTTTAACTGAACAAGGCTTATTTCTATTGATTCAATGATTCCCAGAGGACGTGGTAAGTGAGAATTAATTTTTGGGGATATACAAACCGCTAAAATAGCAGTAGCAACAAGTACAATTCTTAATCAACAAGGCCAAAATGTAATATGCGTTTATGTAGCTATTGGTCAAAACACATTTTTTGTGGCTCAGGTAGTTACTACTTTACAGGAAAAGGGCACTTAATTTTAGCTTTAATAATAGCATCTACCAAGTTAAGACATTATTTTGAAACCCATACTATTCATGTTAAAACCAGTTATCACATTAAAAATGTTTTGAGAAAACCCGAAATGTCTGGTAGAATGGTTAAATGGTCTGGTAAGTTGAGTGCTTATGATCTTGGTTATAAAACTAGAACATCAACTAAGTCCCAAGCTTTAGCTGATGTTGTGACTAATTTTAGTAGTGATATCCAACTAGAAGTTGACAAGGAATTTCACCAACTATAGCATGACAAGGATAAATGGATATTGTATACTAATGGGGCCTTAAATGTCATAGAGACATGCCTGAGGATCGTCCTGAAATCTCCACATGGGAACATAATACCCCAGGCAATCAGATGTGATTTCCAAGCTACCAACAATGAAACTAAGTATGAAGCTTTAATTGTTGGTCTTAAAGTATCTAAGAATACGAGAATTAGAAATATTCATGTATTTGTAGATAACGTGCACCCATGCGGAATGTTTAAACCCAATTCTTAGAAAGGTGAAAACCTTTAAACATTAGAAGGGATTAGAACCTTAAACGTAGAGAGGTGGCCAACCCTTACGAATGCATTCCCTTCTTACTCGGGATTTTGGAAATCAAAGATCGGCCTCTAGTGTGATTCCCACAATCACCTTCGTGGATGTCTTTCAAGACTTCTTGGATTTTGGGATCCTCAAAGCATCTTAAGTATGGACCTGAAACAAATTTTTTGTAGAGGGTATTATGTAAGATACCAAATCAAGATACCTTTATATGAAACTCTTTGGAATTTTCGCACTTAGGGATCTCGTTGTGTTGTAAATTTTTTTGATAGGTTGGTCCAAGATTTATGAATGGCTTCGAGATCCTGATCAACATCATCTTCAATGTTCATCACTTTTTTCTCATTATACTAAGGCATATATATTGCTTAGTTTAGGATATGTGTGATTGGAGTTTTATCTCCGTCGGGAGCCTAAAGGTCGGGCCAAGGTTTGCCAAAGTGTCAGCTTCAACATTTTCCTCTCTTGGTACATACTTAACGATAAAGGATTCGAACTTTTCTGCCACACTTTTACCTATCTAGAGATATTCGGTTAGTTTCTCACTTTTGACAACATAGGATCCATGGAAGTGATTAGAAAGAAACAATGAATCCTGATGTGTTGTAAAACATACTTACTTTCCTTATGATTTTATCATGGTTTTTATGCTTAATTGTTTATTTTATGAAAGTATTGGGGGTTAAGTGCAATAATTTACAAAGTTTAAATGTTAATTGTAGGTTTATGAAAGATGGTGAAAAAAGAGTTAAGTTGGAAGACTTTAGGGGCCTTTTTGGTCAAGTTTCAAAGCTACAACTCAAGGCCCGACCCAAGCCCACAAGTTATAAGCCTTACATGATATTATATTAAGTTAATTAACTTAATTTTCAGCCATTATCCAGCCCTAAAACCGAAATCAAAAAATAAAAACCCTAACTCCTACAACTTGCGATCGGCAGCAGCAAAGGAGAAAAGAAAAGAAGCTTGTGGCAGCTGTGGTGGCTACAGAGACGGCTGGAGAGGAAGAAGAACACCAAGGAGAGTCTTGTGCAGCTGCTAGGCATCATAAACACTGATAAACTCAGCTTATAAACCCTAAGTAATCACTCATAAACTTTGTTTCTTGTTCAAGAACCCTAACTAGTTGAATTGATCTTTTTCTTTGGATTGTTTTGCAAGTAATTGATTGTTTGACTTTGATTTAGTTATTCTTGGATTTTGAATGAGTTTGATTATGTTTATATTGATGTTTATAATGTTTTACTTGAATGTTAATGCTGTCCAAACTTAATGAGTAGCTAATCTTGTTTGTTCTACCTAGGTTTGATGAATATTGTTAGGTTTTGACTAGTAATATGGATTGTTAATGATCATGGCTTAAATTGTTAATGTAAAGTTTGATTTAATAGTAAATTAGATTGTGTTTAGTGGCTGTTTTTGTTTGATTATACCTAATAACCTCGTGCTTTAATTAATTGAATCGGTTTTGATTAGTTGTTGCATGTTTAAAGCTCTTTACTTTGTGTTTAGGGTTTATTTGCGGGAAGTACAACCGTAGGGATAAGTGGGTAAATTAATTAGATAAAATCAGTTGTGAAACACCTTCTTAGAGACCGAGAAGTGATTAGAAGTAAACTCGTCTCATTACTTTTACTTGTTAGAATTAAGATCGCGCGAGAGCGTGTTTTGTTTTTGTCGGTTTTGGGTGTTTGAGCGATTAGTTGGTCTAGTTTAAGTTAAGTTGAATTGTTCCTCTATCCTTGGTTGCGTAGTATTCGTTTCCATTAGGCTAGTGTGTCGGTGAGACCGAGAGGTGAGTCGGCATTAGAACACGTTAATAATTTGTTTTCCCGATTTGTTCTTAAAATCAACTAAGATAAGTTAGAGTTTGTTGGTGAGACCGAGAGGTGATCTGGCCTTCTTGAGCGAACCTTAGTTGTGTCATCCTTTAGAACCGGTTTCGTGAGAGTTTTCAATCCATTGTCTTGTTATCTCCTTCAATATGATTCTTATCTAGGTAGACGTTTTTATCACTGCAGTCAAAGTTTCCGAAGTTTTGTCAAAAGTTTCCATTTAGTTAAGTTAAGTAGTTAAATTAAATCTAAAAAAAATCAATTAAATATTTTGGTGAGTCTTGGTTAGAGTTTAGTGATTATAAACGTTTTCACGTGTCTTCGAGTTCGATATCCGGACTTTCTTCATCTGTGCTATACGCGACCGGTACACTTGCCATTTGTGTGAACTAGGATAGATTGTTTGGTTTTTAAAGCTTAGTTGCGACTTGTGTTTTATTTATATATATATTTATATATATATTTTCGCACATCAAGTTTTTGGCGCCGTTGCCGGGGACACGGTTTGAGGCGTATTAAGAACGACTCGAGTTAGGACTTGCCTTGTTTACTACTTGTCTTTCTTATTTGTTTTGTTTGTTAGTTTAAAATAGTTTAGCTAATTATAGTTTCTTTTATTTATTTTAATAGTTGTATGCGACGTACTCGATCTCTATGACCACCAAAAATTGAAGGATTTCCCGAACTAGAGAGAGAGCTTTTTGAGAGACGTCGTACAAAACCGTCTTCCAGTTCATCTACATCCGTCGGTAATACGTTCTCTTCTCCTACATTTTCTGAACCCGTCATTAGGGATAGGAATTTGGGCGACGCGAATCCACCACCGAGGAGGACAGTTGCAGACCGGGCCCGTCCGGTCGATGCTGGCGCGAGATCCAGCATTGCTCCACCAGCTATAGAGTTCAAACGACTTGGCAGATTCCATCTAATGTTTTGAACACGATTGCTCATTCTGCTCAATTTCACGGGTTACTCCATGAGAACCCACATGCTCATATCACTCGCATCACACGAATTTGCGACACGTTTCATCTTGCCGGCGTATCCGAAGACGCCATCAAACTCCGAATCTTTCTGTTCTCACTCGTTGATCATGCGAGTCTGTGGCTTGAGTCCCTCCCACAGGGATCCATTGCTACTTGGGCTGCCATGCAGACCCAATTTCTTGAAAAATACGATCCTCCGGCTAAGGCCGCTCATTTTCGTAACCAAATTCATTCTTTCCAGATGGAGGACACCGAGAGCTTCTACGAGGCGTGGGAAAGGTTCAAAAATCTACTTGCGTTATGTACAAACCACGGCCTACAAGACTGGGCGGTTGTTGAGAAGTTCTACAACGGAGTGACGTACGCAACTCAGAGTATGCTCGACATAGCTGCGGGAGGTAACCTACTGACAACGAAGGATACGGATGAGTGCATTGCCTTGTTTAACGGTTTAGCCATGACTGGATACTAGCGACCACCAGTTAAGAGTACCAAAACCGTCGATTCCCTATCACGCGGCATGCATTCGGTCGACACGAGCACCGCACTTGCGGCACAAGTTGAAGCGTTAGCAAAGATCGTGAAGGAAAAGTAAGTTATGCGAGATTTGTAGAGGGGGACATGATACTGTTAAGTGCCCCGTAGGTTTCCTGGAGGATGCAGTCAACTTCGTTAATAATCCAAACCGAAATCAACATTCTTTCAATTCTTATAAATCGGGGTGGAGAGGTAACCAAAATTCCAACTGGAGGAACGGAAATCACTCCGGCTTCCAGCAACTTCAGAGCCTATTCCAGGATTCCGGTGAGGGAACGAGTAGTGGGGAGAAGAAGCCCACGTTAGAGGAGATGATGGCACAGCAGACACAGATGCTGTCGCAACTCATGACTCGAGAGGACTCCCGTCACAAAGAAACTCAAGAGAAATTCCGGTAGCACGAGTCATTCATGAGAAATCTAGGAGCGTCAATTCAAAATCTTGATCGTCATATGGGAGAGATAGCAAGTCATCTAAATGAGAGGTCGCCAGGTACACTTCCAAGTAACACTGAACAAAATCCGAAGGCGTTCGCGAAGGCTGTGACGACAAGGAGCGGTGCAGGGGCACGTAGCGAGCCCGTGATTCAAGAGACGACGAGAGGAGTCGTTAACGAGCCTGCGGTAGATGTAGAGGAGAAGGTAGACGAGGAGATTCAGTTGGAGTCTCCACCGGCCAAGGTGCATCAGAGGCACAGCCCCGGAAGTTCAGCACAGGCTGAGAACCAACCATTACCCAGCACACCACCGAGATTCTACAAACCTAGACTCCCATATCCCGGGAGAGTCCGTAGGGATAGAGACGAGGAGCAGAACTCCAAATTTCTTGATCTTCTGAAGAAACTTCATCTTAATATTCCTTTCCTTGAGGCACTTACGCAAATGCCCAAATACGCAAAGTTTCTTAAGGATATTATTTCGAACAAAGAGAAGTTAGCTGAAGTCTCTTCCATTCCTCTGAGTGCTGGTTGCTCTGCAGTCTTGCAGAGAAAGTTACCAGAAAAGATGTCCGATCCTGGGAGTTTCACAATTCTCTGCATCTTGAGTGATAATACGGTCGTCCATGCGCAAGTATTAATCTTGGTGCCAGTATTAATCTCATGCCGTATTCAGTGTATCGCAAGTTGGGTCTAGGCGAACCGAGGCCTACCCGTATGAGTATCCAGCTTGCTGATCGTTCTGTGAAATACCCCCGAGGGGTGGTCGAGAATATGCTTGTTCATGTCGACAAGTTCATCTTCCCGGTGGACTTTGTCATCCTGGACATGAACGATGACGATAGTGTCCCACTCATCTTGGGCCGACCATTCCTTGCCACTGCATATGCATTGATCGATGTCTGCGAGGGTAAATTAATCTTATGAGTTGGGGATGAGAACGTCACCTTTGACGTTCGACAGTCTCTGAAACACCCCAAGTCTGCTGATGACTCCTTATACTTCATTGATACCATCATGGAGCATGTTGGGGAGTTTCTCAGCGAAATTTGTGGAGGATCTGCCTCCGACACCCAAATTCTCGATAGGGAGATTTTGGAGATTGAAATGGTTGCCGTAACCAGTCAGTCCTTAAATGACGACACCGAGTCGCATACCCCTGAATCTGGCGTGTCTGCTGAGATCGTACGAGACGATCCGATGGACCGACCTTCGGTCGAGAGTCCTCATTCTTCCTTAGAGCTTAAGGATTTACCTTCCCACCTTGAGTATGCATTTTTAGATGAAGAGAGGAAGCTTCCGGTTATCATTGCATCTGCTTTGACCGAGGTCGAGAAGGAGAAGTTGTTGAGGGTGCTACGAGAGCACAAGGAGGCTATTGCTTGGAAGATTATCGACATCAAGGGTATCACCCGTCGTTTTGCACTCATAAAATCCTCATGGAGGAAAATTTCAAAACTGTCGTCCAGCCGCAACGGCGGCTTAACCCGAAAATGCAAGAGGTCGTAAAGAAGGAGATCATTAAACTCCTTGATGCGGGGATCATTTTCCCCATTTCTGATAGTGCTCGTGTGAGTCCAGTCCAAGTGGTTCCTAAAAAGGGTGGCACGACTGTCATCACCAACGAGTGGAACGAGCTTATTCCCACGAGGACTGTGATGGGATGGCGAGTCTGCATCGACTATCGCCGACTGAATGATGCCACCAGGAAAGACCACTTTCCTCTCCCATTCATTGATCAGATGTTAGAGCGTTTAGCAGGTCAGCAGTACTACTGCTTCCTAGATGGTTTCTCCGGGTACTTCCAAGTTCCGATAGCTCCCGACGACCAGGAGAAAACCACTTTCACCTGCCCTTACGGAACGTTTACTTACAAACGTATGCCGTTCGGACTTTGTAACGCTCCGACCACATTTCAGAGGTGTATCGTGGCCATTTTCCATGATATGATCGAGGACTCCATGGAGGTGTTCATGGACGATTTTTCCATATTTGGGAGTTCCTTCGATCATTGTTTATCAAATCTCAAGAGGATGATGTCCCGCTGCGTTGACACCAACCTAGTCCTTAACTAGGAGAAGTGTCATTTCATGGTTCGCGAGGGCATTGTTCTAGGTCATCGGATCTCAAGTGTAGGGATAGAGGTTGATCGGGCAAAAGTCGAGACCATTTCTAAACTTCCCCCGCCTACTTCTGTGAGATCAATTCGTAGCTTTCTAGGTCATGCCGGGTTTTACCGCCGATTCATCAAAGATTTTTTTAAAATCGCGAGACCTATGACCAAACTGTTGGAGAAGGATGCTCCATTTGTTTTTTCTGAGCAGTGTATCAAGGCGTTTGATCTTCTAAAAGACAAACTCGTTAACGCCCCAATCATGGTTGCTCCCGACTGGTCGTTACCATTCGAGTTGATGTGTGACGCGAGCGACTTCGCAGTCGGAGCGGTTCTTGGACAACGGAAGGATAAACATTTCCATCCGATCTACTATGCGAGCCGGACCTTAAATGGCGCACAGGAAAGCTATACCACCACCGAAAAAGAGCTTTTAGCTGTGGTGTTCGCTTTCGACAAATTTAGTTCCTATCTGGTTTTGTCCAAAAAGATTGTTTATACGGATCATGCCGCTATTAGATATCTTTTCAGCAAGCAGGATGCTAAGCCTCGTCTTATCCGATGGATCCTGTTGCTTCAAGAGTTCGATATAGAGATCCGTGATAAAAAGGGGGCCGAGAATGTGGCGGCTGATCATCTTTCACGTCTAGAGGGAGTTGATTTAGGAGATTCGGGGGTTCGGATCGACGATCATTTTCCGACGGAGAGTCTGATGTTTTCTACTGCACAAGAGGAAGGTTTTCCATGGTTTGCTGATTTCGGGAACTATCTTGCTGACGGATACTTCCCAAAGATGCCTTACCAGCAAAAGAAGAAATTCTTTGCTGACATCAAATTTTACCTTTGGGACGATCCATATCTTTTCCGCATTGGTGCTGATCAGCTTATTAGAAGGTGTGTAGATGTCAAGGAAGGATGGCAAATTTTGAGCCATTGTCATGTGGGACCGACTGGAGGTCACCACGGTGTGAGTTCTACGGCAAAGAATATCTTTGATTCTGGTTTTTACTGGCCGTCTATCTTTAAGGATGCTCATCTGTTCGTTAAGAGTTGTGATCGTTGCCAGCGTGTCGGCAACATTTCTTCGCGAAACGAAATGCCCCAGAATGCCATTCAAGTTTGTGAGGTTTTTGATATTCGGGGTATTGATTTCATGGGACCGTTTCCATCTTCGCGTGGAAACAAATACATACTCGTGGCCGTCGATTACGTGTCTAAGTGGGTTGAGGCCAAAGCTCTACCCACCAATGATGCCCGAGTGGAAGTCCGTTTTCTAAAAAGTCTATTTGCTCGTTTTGGAGTCCTGAAAGCCTTGATCAGTGATCGAGATACTCACTTTTGCAACTCGCAGATGGATAAGGCGTTGAAGCGTTGTGGGGTCACCCATCGGCTTGCGACCGCCTACCAGCCACAGACTAGTGGGCAAGTAGAAGTGAGTAAACGGGGAATCAAACGTATTCTCGAGAAAACGGTTGGTTCAAATCGTCGGGATTGGTCCGACAAATCAGATGACGCTCTGTGGGCCTTCCGTACATCCTACAAGACTCCGACTGGTTCCACACCATTTCGGATGATTTATGGGAAGGCCTGTCATCTTCCTGTTGAATTGGAACACCGCGCTTCATGGGCCCTTCAAAGGGTTAATCCTGATTTACCCACCGCAGAGGGTAATCGTTTCCATCAATTACACGAATTAGAGGAGCTCCGGGATCACGCATACGCGCAATCATTTCGGTATAAGGAGCATACGAAGGAACTGCATGACAGGAAATTGAAGGGTAATAAGCAGTTCAAGTGTGGGGATAAGGTTTTACTGTATAACTCACGGTTGAGGTTATTCCCAGGAAAGTTGAAATCCCGATGGTCGGGACCGTTTACGGTCACCGAGGTTTTCCCGTATGGCACGATTGAGATACAAGATCGAAGCGGGAAGTTTAAGGTGAATGGCCATAGATTGAAGCACTACATAGGAGAGCCGATAACTGATCAGACAGTCGAGGTGTTCTACCTTGACTAATTCACCGAGAAATAGGCGTGATGGATGCATCACTCGGGAGACAGCCCGAGTTGTAGAGTTTGTATTATGATTCTATTTATTATCTGTTTTTATTTGTTTTATTCTTATTTATATTTATAAAAAAAATAAAAATAAATATTTAATAAAAATCAAAAAATTAAAAAATTCAAAAACACAAAAATATGTTTATTTCTTATGTTTTTGTTTTCTGTTTCGTACGCCGCTACATGCGAGCGAGTTTGAGTTTTTACAGTTATTATTATGCGCATGGTAGCTCTGATGGCGTTTTGGAACTGGTTCACCCGAGGTTGCGGCCGCAAATGAAATGCTATACGGTCGTTCGTTCGAGTCATACACAGCTGATAAAGAATCTGCATCTAAACCAGGGGAGTAACCCGTTCTCTATTTTAATTTCTGCTCTTTCAAGTTTTAATTTTATGCTTTACGTTTTATTTTTATTTTGTTTCTTTTCCTTGTTCTCATCGAGGACGATTTCGTTCTAAGTGTGGGGATGAGAATTTATTTTACTTAGTTGTAGAAAAAAAATTTAAAAAATAAAAAGTTTTCACTTGTTTTTCGTTTTCGTACGTTGTTTATGTTAAAAAAAATGTCCCTTGTTTTTAGTTTCTTTTGCATTAAAGTGGGAGATGATGATATTTATCGGAAATCGGTTTTTGAAACTACTAATAATATGAGATAAATAAAAGAAAACGCATTTAACTTGGGATGTGTCGGTAGGCTCAGCCTTGAAAATGAAAGGGCAAATTTGATAAAACGGTTAAACGGAAATCTTTTGTGGGTAAAGCGTTTTGTCCGTGGAAAATAAGCAATGAAAGGTCGGGCCATACTCAAGCCTCAAATTTTGGTATGAAAAAGTGGAAATATCATGAGTTTTAAAAATTTGAATACGTTATCATATGATGCTTGGATAGGTTTAACGTTAGAGTATGCCGTGTAGCCTGTGATATAAATCTTAAACTGCTAGTTTAGTGTTTTACACCTCATTGGCGTATGGTTTTATAACCTTAAATCCTGTATTGATGGGATGCTTCGGGTCCGGAGACCATGGGTCTGTATGCAATCTATTTATCTGGGTATTCACAATTCCTAAGTGGGGTTGTGGATATTTAAAATAAAGCCAAAGAGCAAACCCTTATAAGTCTATAAACATGATCACAAAAGTACAAAAGTACAAATACACTACAGACTTGATCATCCACGCTGTTAGCCATGTGGGGTACCCTTGCTCGCGTCTCATTACCATTAAGAAACGGACCACAAGGGACACGCTACATGTAAGCCCTACAGTTAATTAACTTGAATGTTAATGGCTGTCCAAACTTAATGAGTAGCTAATCTTGTTAGTTCTACCTAGGTTTGATGAATATTGTTAGGTTTTGACTAGTAATATGGATTGTTAATGATCATGACTTAAATTGTTAATGTAAAGTTTGATTTAATAGTAAATTAGATTGTGTTTAGTGGCTGTGTTTTGTTTGATTATACCTAATAACCTCGTGCTTTAATTAATTGAATCGGTTTTGATTAGTTGTTGCATGTTTAAGGCTCTTTACTTTGTGTTTAGGGTTTATTTGCGGGAAGTACAACCATAGGGATAAGTGGGTAAATTAATTAGATAAAATCAGTTGTGAAACACCTTCTTAGAGACCGAGAGGTGATAAGAAGTAAACTCGTCTCATTACTTTTACTTGTTAGAATTAAGATCGCGTGAGAGCGTGTTTTGTTCTTGTCGGGTTTGGGTGTTTGAGCGATTAGTTGGTCTAGTTTAAATTAAGTTGAATTGTTCCTCTATCCTTGGTTGCGTAGTATTCGTTTCCATTAGGCTAGTGTGTCGGTGAGACTGAGAGGTGAGTCGGCATTAGAACACGTTAATAATTAGTTTTCCCGGTTTGTTCTTAAAATCAACTAAGATAAGTTAGAGTTTGTTGGTGAGACCGAGAGGTGATCTGACCTTCTTGACGAACCTTAGTTGTGTCATCCTTTAGAACCGGTGTCGTGAGAGTTTTCAATCCATTGTCTTGTTATCTCCTTCAATATGATTCTTATCTAGGTAGACGTTTTTATCACTGCAGTCAAAGTTTCCGATGTTTTGTCAAAAGTTTTCATTTAGTTAAGTTAAATAGTTAAATTAAATCTTAAAAAAATCAATTAAATATTTTGGTGATTCTTGGTTAGAGTTTAGTGATTATAAACGTTTTCACGTGTCTTCGAGTTCGATATCCGGACTTTCTTCATCTGTGCTATACGCGACCGGTACACTTGCCGTTTGTGTGAACTATGATAGGTTGTTTGGTTTTTAAAGCTTAGTTGCGACTTGTGTTTTATTTATATATATATATATATATATATATATATATATATATATTTATATATATTTTCGCACATCAAATCCACAAATACATGAATATTTCTAATTTCAATATCCTTAGATAGTTGAAGGTCAAAATTAAAGCTTCATACCCAGCTTCATTGTTGGTAGTTGGGAATCACATCTAATTGCTTGGAGTATTATGTCCCCCTGTGGCAATTTCCAGGATGTTCCCTAGCCTTGCTCCTCTGAAATGTGAGGCCCAATCAGTATATAATATCCATTTATCCTTATCCTGATCTAGTTGTTGAGCTTCCTGGTCAACCTCTAGTTGGAAATCAATAGGGAAATCAGCCACAAAGTCAGCTAGAGCTTGGTATTTGATTGTTATTTTATGCTCATAGATAAGATCATAAGCACTCAACTTAACATACCACTTGGCCATCTTACAATACATCTTTGGTTTTCTCAATACATTTTTTATAGGATAATTAGTTTTAACACGAATAGAATGTGACTCAAAATAGTGTCTTAGTTTGGTAGTGGCCATTACTAAAGCTAAAATTAGTTTTTTCTAAATGTGAATACCTTGTTTCAACATCAAGCTAGCTTTTACTTACATAGTAGATATGATGTTATTGCCCTTCATGAACCTTAACTAGCACAACGCTCACGAGATTACGTGATATAGCTAGATATAGGGATAGTGGCTCACCATCTTCAAGCTTCATGAGTAGAGCAGGTCTTCTAACGCCTTCTCATGCTTCTGTCCCCACTCGAACTTCTTATTTTATTCAGGTATTGTAAAAGTCTTTGCATCTCTCTAAGGATCTTGAGTTGAATCTGTTTAGCGCTTCTATCCTTCTAGTTAATCTCTGGACATCCTTGACATTATCTGGTGCCTTTAGGTTTATGATGTCTTTGATTTGTTCTGGGCTTGTTTCTATGCTTCTTTTGGTGACCATATATCCCTAGAACTTCCCTGCCCTCACTCCAAAATGGCATTTCGATGAGTTCAACTTCATGTTGTATTTGTCGAGGATATCGAAGACTTCTTGAAGATCTCAGAAATGAACCCCAGTATTTTTTGATTTAACCACCATATCATCAATGTAGACTTCCATGGTGTCCCCCAACTTTTTTGAACAACATGCTGATGAGCCTTTGACATGTTGCACCTGCATTTTCTAAACCAAAAGGCATAGCAATATAATAGTAGATACATGTCAGGGTCATTAATGTTGTATCTTCGTGATTCGACTGTTCCATTTTAAATTTTGGAATTCCGAAGAAGCATCCATGAATGTCAACATTTCATGCCCTGTAGTTGAACCCACCATTGACTCTGTGTGGCAGAGGGAAAGGATCCATAGGATAAGCCTTGTTAAGGTTTCTGTATTCAACACATACTCTCCACTTTCATTTCTTCTTTTGTACCACCACCACATTAGCTAGCCATATTGGGAATTTTACTTCTCTGATCATCCCTGCCTTCAATAGTCTTTCAACTTCTTCTTAGATGATAGATCCTCTCTGGAGCAAGCTTCATTCTCTTTTGCTAGATGGGCCTGAAATTTTTTTCTGAACCAAGCATGTGAGTAATAATATCTTTGGAGATACAAGTCAAGTTTTCATGTTTCCACGTGAAGATGGAAATCCTGATTTTGTGGAGTTGATCAAGTGATCCTCAATATCTTTGGGATCCTGATTCCTATGAGTACTTTGATGTCAGGATCCCGGTTGTCTAGTTGAACTTCTTTTATGTCTTCCTCAGTTGCTTCCAAGATGTTAGACGCTCTCTCCTGTGATTTCTATGATTGAGTTGGCTTCTTTGTTGGTTTCATTAACGAGGCATAACTTTCTTTGGCCTCTTGTTGATCACCTTGAATTTTGACAATCACCCAAGGCGTTGGAATCTTGATACATTGGTGATAGGTTGAAAGAACTACTTTCATTTCATGTATCCAAGGCCTGCCTAAAATAATATTGAAAGAGGTTAGAGCATCAAGAACACAAAACTTATGGATTGATTTTATTCCCTCAACATTGACATGTAGCTTGATTTCTCTCACATCACCTTTTTCTTCACCACTAAATCCCACCAAAACAGAGGATTTTCTCATAATCTCATATTCAGGGGAATTCATCTGCTTAAATGTCTCTAGCTGGATGACCTTCACCGAGCTCCTATTATCTATTAGAATCCTATGTACAAAACAGTTAGCAACACAAAGAGTTACAGCCAAACCGTCATGATGAGGATCTTGAATGTTAACCCGGTCTTCGTCATCAAACAAGACTCATGCTTCTTTAGGCATGGTTATTGTTTTGGTTGGTCCCTCTGGCCTTTCTGCTCTGGCCACATTTGCATTCCTCTTGGCTATTGAGTAGGATGTTCCGCATATATCCGAGCCTCCTGAGATATCATTCATGATTATAGAACCTAGAGGTGGGGATTCCCCCCTTTTAAGAGCCGTTTTAGGATCCTGATTTATATTCTTCTTTCCTAACAATTCTTTTAAGTGACCCTTTTTGAGAAAATAGATGATCTCCATCCTTGGGGCAATGCAATCTTTAGTTATGTGGCCAAAATCCTATTGAAAGGCACACCACTTGGATTTATCTTTCCAGACAACATTATTCAAGTTCTTTCGACACCATCTCACTTGCTCTCCAAGATCCTGCATGGCACACATTGTCCTGAATATCAACTGAAAAACAGTAATCATTAATCAAGAAAACTTTTCATCATCCTCATCATCACCCACCATATTGACCCTATTATTGTCATTTCTGGAATACGGTTTGGATCTATATGGTTTGAATGATGGGGATTTTGACTTCCTGTTGGAATTGCCAGTCTTGGTTGGATCATCTTATCTTCTTCCAGCCTAACGAACCTCAAGGACCTATTTCTTGCTTTGTCTAGATTCCTACAAGGACTCATAACAAGATCCTCATAGAAATAGTCGTCTTTCTTGCGTCCCTTCTTGAAGGCTTGCACTATCAAGGTTGGAGATCTCCAGAGCTTCTCTGTTGAACTAGCTAATGTATTCCCTGAAAGATTCATCATTGCTTTGGGTTATCCAATACAAATCATTGGTTTCCCCTTCAAAACTTCCGTTGTAAGAAAACTAATTATTAAAAAAATTAACCAAATGCAAAAAAGATTAAATAGAGAAAGGAGGAACACTTAGGAGCCATTTTAAGGTGCTCCAGTCAGGGTTGAACCAAATCGCTTGCACAAGTAAGCTTCTTTGAGATCCCGAGGTATAGGATTGATTTCCACCCTCTCACGATATTGGGCCACATGATCCTCGGGATCCATAGCCCCATCATATATTTTCATGCAGTGAGTCTAGAATCATTTTGGGATCTTTGTTGGTTACATGGGAAGGAAATCATTGTAGCAACCCCAGAGATCCTGACGCCTCGAAAATCAGGGCTCTTTCCTACAATGGAGTGAAAGAATCCACCTTTGGTTTATTTCCATGAGCCCGGGTATCCCGAAGTTCCTCATGACGGTATTGTTAGTTTCCTTCTGTGTTTCCATGTGCTCATTCATTTGCATTAAAATATCAAGTATTTCATAGTTAGACATGATAACAGGTCTCACATTTGAAGGTCTTGATACCTGATTCGGCATGCTAGTGGGAGGCCTTGTTGTTGGAGCTGGCATGCCACTTGAACCCTCAGATCATGAGATGTTAATACCGGCGTTGGTCGTCTTTCTCTGGGCAGCGAGTGGAGGAGAAGTGGTTGAGCAGCTCCGGAAGTTGCGGACAACATGGAGGAAGATGTTGGCTTGGATTGAGATGCCATTTTTTAGTAAAGTTTTGCAAGGTAATGATTTAAAACAAGATGGGTATAAATTTAAGGATAAAAAACACCACTTGCCCCGGTGGGCGCCAAACTGTTTGGTCAAAATTACCGAAGCAATTAAGTGATCAAACTTTGAGTGTGAGGTAGAGTGTTCTTCACAAAATTGGTAAGTAATTGTGATAAAGTAAAGTTTGACACACAATATAGCGAGGAATAACCTTAGATCCTAGTGGGGATCCATGAAAAAAAAAACGGAAGGGGAAAATTATCCTATGCCTTAGATTTATTAAGTACAAAGTGAATTACAACTCGAGAGCTAAGTGACACGGTTGCTAAGTATAGAAGTGTAAGTTGTGAGTGTAGAAGAAGTTGTTTAATACGTTCTCATTAGCCTCCTTATATAGAGAATAAAATAACAAACTCTCATGTTATCTCAGAAACCCTAGCCAAATGACCGTTGCAAGACTTGTTCTTCTCTTCCACTTACAATTCAATTAGACTTCCAAAATGTCAGTCTTACTGTGTCTAATAGCCATTATAGGTTGTTATCCAATGAGTAACCTACAAGGATAACAATAAGTTTAAATAAGACCAGGTTCAGGATTTTGGACCTGTTAAGGATCCCAGGCAACATGATATCACTCGAGATATTGTTCAGGATCCTAAAGTTAACCCACAACAAGGTTAACCTTGAAGTGCAACAACAAAAGGAGGATAAGGAGAAACGGATATTATTTACCGACGGATCCGCAAATCTCAAGGGAACAGGTATGGGAATCATCCTGAAATCGCCACAATGGGACATGATACCCCATGCAATCAGATGTCATTTCCAAGCTACCAACAATGAAGCTGAGTATGAAGCTTTAATTGTTGGTCTTCAACTATTTAAGGATATGAGAATTAGAAATATCATGTATTTGTAGACTCTTTATTATTAGCTACTCACTTTAATGGATCCTATGCAGTTAAAAGTGAATGACTAACCCAATATGTCCAGATAGTTTAAAATCTGGTGGAAACTTTCGAGTATTTTACCATTGAACATGTATTTAGAGAAGAAAATGTTAAGGTTGACGCCTTCAAAGAACTTCGATCGACTTTTAGGATCCCAATGGATATGCAAATTCTGATCATAATGTCTTGAATCCAGCCATAGATATGCTTGAAAAAAATGGAAACAAGGTGTTAAGAACAGAGAGCAATGAAAATCAGGATCCTGAAGCTAACCAGGGATCTTGGACTCTACCCATCAGGAAGTTTTTACAAGACAACAAGATCCCTAAAGATGAAAATCCCAAAGCTTTTCATATGAAGGTATCTCAAATTATTATTTTACATAATATTATGCATAGGTAATCTATTGCAGGTCCATACCTAAGATTTTTGGAGGATCCTGAAATCCAAGATGTACTGAAGGATATACACAAAGATGATTGTGGGAATCACACCGGGGGCAGATCGGTGTTCTTTAAGATCCTCGTAACTTGTTATTACTAGCCAACTATGACGAAAGATGCAATGACCTATGCTAAAAAACATGATGCCTGCCAAAGACATAGCAACATCCTACACCAACCACCAGAGCCATGCATCCAGTTATCTCTTCTTGGCTTTTCATGAAATAGGGAATGGACGTCGTAGGAAACTACCGAAGGCTCTAGGAAAAAAAGTATTTATGTTAGCAATGACATACTATTTTTCCATAATGATTGAAGTAGAAGCATTCGTTCAAGTTAGAGAAAAGGAAATAATATCCTTCATGAAGCGTAATATCTTAACAAGATTCGGGATCCAGGCAGAGATAGTAGGTGGTAATGGTTCTCAATTCAATGGCAAGAAGACTACTGACTTCTGTGCCTCTTGGGGAAAAATGATAACATCAACACCGGTAAGGAAGCATACCAATTGGCCACCCTGGATGGTAGGATCCTGCCAATATCTTGGAACGATGTTCATCTCAAACTCTATTTCATGTAAGTTTAAATTATATTTCTAACTTGATACGGTATGTATTCTAAGGCGACTTTATTTAAATATTTATTTCATTTTTTTACCACTTGAATCCCATTACTGACTTAACCCTCACCAAGGTTCAAGTGTTTTGTAGACTATCGGGATCCTGACTATGAAAGTGAATGCATTTCTAGGGGTTTGGCCACCTCTCAAACTTTTAAGGGATCCAAACTCCCTCAAGGGTTTAAAGGTTTTCACCTTTCATATTCTAGGGTTTCTACTCCTCTCTAAAGCGCACATTGTCCACATGTAGTTCAAGGTGGCGGGACCGGTCCATGTAACGGTGGCTGACAATTTCATCATTGTTGGCTACATATTGGATTCTCAAGTATAATTATCAATAGCATAACATTTTCATGTCACTCGAGTAATCGGGCCTGTCCATAGTAAAATTGGGCTTGTCCCTAGCATATCGGGTTTGTCCCCAGCATAATCGGGCTTGTCCCCAGCAGTTAACACTTACGTGTTACCTAAACTTTATTAACACATTGTGTTAATCCTAAACAATCAAGAGCAAAACTTAAAAACTTAAATT
Source organism: Bidens hawaiensis (assembly GCF_021521415.1). Classification (NCBI taxonomy): domain Eukaryota; kingdom Viridiplantae; phylum Streptophyta; class Magnoliopsida; order Asterales; family Asteraceae; genus Bidens; species Bidens hawaiensis. Next base: position 104,655 of record NW_027496243.1, on the reverse strand, counting down.
TGTTATTTCATAGATATCCCTCTGGTTCATCTGATTACAATGGTAATCTTCAAAAGAGTATAATGCAAAGATATTTATCAAAGTATTGAGAAAAATCTAAGGCAAGTTTTCTCGAAATTGGTTGTCACCAAGATGTTAATCATGTTACAATAAACTTATATTCCTGAATACAAGTGGTTTTTGATCAAAATATATAATTTGGACACTCAAATATTTTTGGCAAAGCTTTTTACCTAAATATGTTCTCAAGAGTTAATTACAAGACTCTTGCAAATAAAAAAATTAGTAGACACATATAAAGCCAAAATATAGTCATTTTATAAACCAAAAGGTGATATCCCTGATTTCGTTTTGAAAGTCAGGATCCATCCATCAAGGATATCACAAGTTTTCTTAATAAGATAGGAATGGCTAGGGCTTCGTCTTGAAACTTAGGATCCCTCCACTGCAGCCATTCATTTTTTTAAAAACTTAAACATACTATTGTTTAGACGCCAAAAAAGCACAAAAGTAAATTGTTTATTTACAACCACATCGAACACTATGAATAAAAAGGGGACCCGGGCCTTGTATTTAACATCCATCATTGCCCCCTGATCACCAGCTACTCCTTAGCCACCTCACCAACATCACATGCCTTATCCCTAACCTTGACTTCAGCATCCTCGAACTTAGCATAGTTAACCTCTGTTTCTGTGACCTCAGGAGCCTTACCCTTCTCAGCCTCTAGCTCAATTATCCTGACGCACCAACCCTCAAGATCCCAGGAGCTCTTGTCAAAAGTAGCGTCGAGAGCTTGTTCTGCCATCTTGATTTTGGCTTGACAAATAGTAATTGCAAGATGTGTAACAACTCGGATTTTCTCAATAAAGATTTTATCCATTACCTGACCCGTTGTATGTTCGGGAAATTTTATCAATAAAATATCACGTTTATTGAGTAATTATTATTGTATTTTTGTCACACCCTACCATGGGGGCCTGGTCGTTTTATGGACAAATTGGTACAAATATAAGCAGCGGAATATCATTAATAAAGATAAGCTACAATATTTATACTATGCATTTAAAACAAGGTGTAACTACATGCACGACTATCTCTTCTCTTCTCTTCCCTGACACTGCTGCAATTCTTGTTAGGTTCTACTAATCCCATTGGCATCTAATCTTCATTGTTCTTGTTCTACTTATGCCTCTATCCTTAGTCATGCTCATTACAATGCTAATCCAAATCACTATCCACAGGGTACCTGAATACATGCTAAAAAGCGTCAACTAAAAAGTTGGTGAGTTCGATAGTTTAGCTCATATACACATTAAAACAGTTCATTTATAAAAGCGTGCAAGTTTACGTGTATGCAAGTATAAAGCATGGTGCACATCAATCAAGTCCACAATCAAACCTGCAACTAGCATAAGTATCCCCAACTCATACTAGAAGTTAAACCGTCCCGGACTATCACCTTGCTAAAACCGATAATCAAACACGTAGGTTATATGCCGCAACGATCCGCATATCTCAGTGTGGTTTACCCAACATAGGGTCACTGTGCGTGGGGGTCTCCCAAATAGTAATAACCATACAAGCCTCTGGCCCATTCCCTTGGGCTAATGATTGTGTAAAAGTTGGAACAAAATTTAGCAGTAAAACACCTCTTGATAAATATCACACCATAAGTAAAACCAGCATGTATCCAGCCCAAAAAGTTTAAGTAAAAAGGGCAGCACGAAACTCACCTCAGTCCGTATGTAAAATGCGTAAGTGAATGATAATCTATGAGCTTGCAACTACGCTAAGAACCACCAAGTGTGCCTAGTATATATATAACAATAAGTAATTTGACAAACATATAACATTTGTTACTAACCGTGCCGTTCGATTGAGCTCTTTTGGTATGTTTAAATGTTGCGACTTACTATCGGACGTTCAATTGTTAAGTTGGGGTTTCCTATGTTTATTTATAGTAGGTAAACGCTTCATTGATCTAGTATTACTTCTAATAACTTCCCCTAGTATTATGTATTAGTCAACTCTATTTTTTGGCCGACTTAGTAGGTTCCAAACAGATAAAGTTTCCTTTTTAAGAAAGTTCACGTAGATATAAGTTTAGAGTATTAGTATCTCATTTTTGGTCACACAATTAATGATAACATGTAAACATCATAATATGTAACTTTATCGAGTTCGATAAAGTTACTATAACAAGTTTGGGTTTCCGTTAAGTTTCGGATGTCAAACGACTTCTCATCTATAATAAAAATATATCATTTTACGTTTTGAAAATTCCAGCAAGTTTCAAACGCATGGCTTTGGTCCACGTACTTCATTTAAGTGGCAAAACGCATTAACTTAAGTATACAAATCTCACATAATATTTTCAAATAATCCATAAATTAAAATATAAATAAGTTATATAGTAAATAACTTACCAAAATATTAAAAGGCTTATGTTTTACATTTAATTAAAACTCTTTGTTCGGTTCATGTCGGTTTAACCGTAAACCACACTTAATTCTCGTTTCTTGCGAAAATAGGGTAAGGTAAGTAAATAAAAATGGATCTTTTACATTATTCAAATAAAGTATTTTGTGTATACTTTCAATAAGAAAACACTATTTTAAATATTTTCATTTACAAACTTCTTTTATGAATTAGAACGTAAATATCGCTTAGATGCGCATCATTCGGTTTTCCATATATAATATGTATATCTCATGATAACATCATTTAACATATATCTTTTTAAGTTATGATGATTTATTTTAAACTTTTAGTTCAAAACCATAGTTTAAAACAAAGTTCGGTTCTAAGATCGGTTAACCGTTTGGTTAAAGTTAAAAGTTGCACATTTTATATTCGTATGAACGTTCAGGATAGCTTCCACAAGTTACTAGTATTTAACTAAGCACGTATTTCGTGTATAACAGTAAGTATGCGACGAAACCAAAATACACATGTTCGATCGATTTGTATCCATAACTGTTATTCATTTTTAACTTATTGTTCAAGCAAGTAAACTCGCAACCGGTTTTATTAACTAACTAACTATATATCCGGTTTTACCAAACTAAGCAAATACCGGTTTAGTTACACTAACTAAGTATCCGCTTTTAGATGCCAGGTTTTACCATTTGGTTCAACTTAACGAGAACTCAATCGTACAAACAACGAGTGAATAAGCTAGTCGGGTTTTGAATAAATGAAATATACGTGAACCCCTCACCCGAACTTGACAGAGCTGGAATAACATCCCATCTGCAACTCCTGTGTAACCTGATCCGTCTACACAAAGGATCGCCACTATTCTCCAGTGGCCAGAAAACGAGTTCTATGGCCACCACCACTCTAGCTGGCTGGAACCGTACGTTACCAACTTGTTTGGACTCACGTACAATCGTAGCTCGGTTATATTTTTAGTCGTTGTCTTGTAGGGAGGTTAACAAGGACATTAGGAGCTAACCATTGTTGGAATCTTGTTCGCTGGTAAATCGAAAATCGCCGGAAAAACGTTTCCGCTGACGGAATCACCTGGGTCACCATTGTTAAACTTCGGGAAACCCACCTCCGTATTCACCTGAACATCATGTACTCGTATGTCATTGTCGGACTGCTTGTCATCATCATCGGATTCTATCTGGGTTCACGACGAAACCCTAGTCGCCGTGATCACCTTCTTCTGCAGCAGCCGCCCTCAACACTCTTCGTATGTTGTTCCAAGGGTTGTGTCCGGGCCGAAGAGGCTGCTATACGTCATCGAGAGTCACCGTAAAATGGTAGTCGGTGGCCCTCTCTCTCTCTCTATCACGATACACACACTCTCTTTCTCCCTGCCGGCTTTCTCTCTCTATAATAGGATTGTTACAAGGGTGTTTGGTGGTTTTGGTTATGAAGATCGAAAGATCGCAACACTTGCTGATTGTTGGGTGTTTGTATTTTGTTTTGCTTTGGAGATGTATAAAGGCCAAGTTGCAATTTAGAAGATCTAGTTGCAGGATTTCTTTGATTTAGAAGAAATGGTGATAGGCTGGAGGATTTCGAGGTGTTCAGGGAATGGGTGCATGTTCTAGAACCATATATTATATTAGTAAAACTATTTTTATTTAATTCTTATTGGAAGCTATTAGCCTCTTTTGGCCAATTTGACCAATAATTATTTCAGAATTATTATGAGAATTTCTGCCTCTTCCTCTATTGGAGGATTGGCTCTTCTTTCCTCCTCGCCATGGAGGATCCATTCCTGCAAATAAAATTAAGCACAAGAGATTATTATCTCTTTTTCTTGAAGAATCTTTATTCGATTCTTAAAAATATAGTATTGATTTCATTCATTTGCTATAAGAAAATTTTTTTCTTGAGGATGTAAAGAATAGTCCATATTATATTCTGCTATTCTTAAAGCATGTCTCATCCTCATCCTATATTCAAAATCAATTTGTCTTCGAATATTTCCCATTGCAATTTTCAATGGTCCTTTAATTCCCATTAATTCTGCAAAATAGAATCGAGAAATTCTCTCGTCAAGAAATCTGGTAAACTATTATCAGATCCTTTTTTATAGATTATTTCAAAATCAAAAGGGGCTAAATGAGCTTGCCACCTTGCAAACATTTGTTTAGAGACATTATGTTTAAAATCTTTGTCAAACATAAATTTAGCTGCCTGACAATCAGTTTTTATTATAAATTTTTGATTATATAAATCATCTTGAAATTTTAAAACACATTTTACTATTGCTAAAACTTCTTTTGCAATAGTTGCGTAATTTTTTTGACTATTATTCCATTTTCCAGAATGGAATCTAACCAAATATTCTTGTTTATTGTTTGGAGAAACTTGTTTAAGAATTCCTCCATAAACAATGTCACTAGCATCAGTTTCAACTATTTTTTCCCAATTTGGGTTAGCAAGATTTAAACATGGAAGATTTTGAACTTTTTGTTTAATTTTTTGTATTGCCTTAGTATGATCATCTGACCAATACCTAGGATTCTTTTTTAACCTATCATACAAGATAGCTGTGTCCTTTGCAAGATTTTCATAATAAGGAGAAATATAATTTAAACTCCCAAGAAATCTTTGTAATTGAGTTTTATCTAAAATTTCATCAGGAAATTTAGAAGCAAATTCAATACTTCTATGTATTGGAATTATAACTCCTTTGTCAATATTATGACCAAGGAATCTAACATTAGTTTGGAAAAGCATCATTTTAGGTCTAGAAATTACTAAACCATTCTTTATAATAATATTTTTAAAGATTTCTAAATGCTGAAAATGCATTTCTATATTTTTTGAAAATATTAATATATCATCGATATATACAATGATAAAATTTGAATAAGGAATGAATATATCATTCATTATATTTTGAAATTCACTGGGTGCATTTTTTAACCCAAAAGGCATTACATTCCATTCATAATGTCCAAATGGAACTGTAAATGCTGTCTTATATCTGTCAGATTCATTAATTTGAACCTGCCAGTATCCAGATTTTAGATCAAATTTAGAAAATATAACTGCATCATGCAGTCTATCCAATAAATCCTTTTTATTAGGTATTGGATATCTAATCCATTTTAACACTTTATTAAGTGGTTTATAATTTATAACTAATCTAGGAACTCCTCTTTCCTGCTCAGCATGTTTATTAACATAAAACGCTGTACATGACCAAGGAGACTTAGATTTTCTAATTAATCCTTTATTTATTAAGGATTCTATTTCCTTTTTACATAATTCTAAATATTCAGAATTCATTTGGCAAGGTCTAGCCTTGGTAGGAATTTGTCTTTCATTAAAATCTTCCTCATAAGGAAGTGAAACAATATGTTTCTTTCTATCCCAAAAAGCATTTGGGTGATCATTACATATTTGTAAAGAAAATTTATTTTGAATCAATTTTATTTTATCCTTTAATTTAGGATTTTTTAAATTTTCTGAAATAGTTAATTCATTTATTTCTTGTTTTAAAAATTCTATTTGGTTTATTTTTGCTTTAATTAAATCATCAATCATATTATTTATGATTCTAGTGATTGGTTCAGAAACAAATTCAAAGGATATTTCTTCACCTTGAAATGTTCCTTTTATAATTTTTTCATCCACTTTTGTTAAAGGAAATATTTTTCTAAAAAATGGTGATCCAAGTATTACTTGACTTGTTAAATCTTTAACAAGAATAAAACTATTAGGAATACATTTATTATTATTACAGATATAAGCATTGGGAAGCTTATAACTTATCTGTAGTGGTTTTCCACCAGCAGACCCTAATTTCTGGGTGGTTTTATGAAAATATCTTGAAGGGATTAATCCTTCTTGAATACAATTTAAATCTGCTCCACTATCTAAAAGAGCAGTAAATTCTTTGGAAAATTGTTTATCAATCATTAATTTGACTTTAATATGCCATTTCTGAGAAGTTATTTCTTCTATTTGTTTTAAATAATTTTCTAATTGAAGTTTTGGAAAATTTACATCATTAATTTCCAATCTTCTTTTTTCTAAATTAATAATTCTTTCTTCTAAATTATTATTGTTATTTCTAAGATTATTAATTTCTATTTTAAGATTATTAATCTCAATTTTTAATTCTTCAATACCAACCTGTTTATTTAGTTGATTTCTTTTATTCAATTGATTCTTAACCTCAGCAAAAGTATAAGGTTGAAAATTTTTATTGGATGAAGATGATTCACCTTTATCATTTCTTATTAAGTCTAAAATCATTTCTTTCTTAATTTTTTCATCTTGAATATTTTTTAATAAATCTAAAAATTCATTTGTTATAACATTTAATTCCATATTTTGGAATTGAGATATAATATCATAAATTGAATCATTATTTATCTCATTGTTACAACAATCTTCATGACAATCTCTATTATCATCAGAAGAAGATGAAATAAAGCTTTCATTATCTAAAATGTTTATATCTTCATATGAAGATTCTGCTTCTGATTCATCAGAAGTACTATTAGAATTTATGATAATCTTTTCTAAAGTTTCTCTAAGATTATCATCTTTTATTTCATTCAATTTTTTCTTTACCCAGCAAGTTGCTGCTTTATGACCTGGACGGCCACATTTTTTACAAATTATAAAAGATTTTTTATAAAATTTTTCAAAGGGTTTAATTTCCCTTTTCTTATCTCTTTCTATTTTTCTTTCTTCTCTTTTCCTTTTCCTTTTAAAATATTTTTTTGGTTTTTGAGAAGAAGATTCTTTTCTTTTATTATTTTGGGGAGTAATTCTCTCCATGCCAAATTGATCACAAAATTGGCCTAACTGTCTTTTTTCCATTAAAGACTGTCTTTTAATTTGCTGATTTAGCTTTATTTCATTACATAAAGCTAATCCTTCATTTTTACATATACCTATTAAACTACCATAGGTGTATTCATCATAATTAATATTAATATTATCTTTTCTCAATTTCTGTTTAACTCTTTCTGAAAAGAAATGAGGTAAACCGTCTATAAATTTAGACTTCCAATGAGTACTATTACTCTCTGGTAATTCCATTACCCTGCATAAAAATGTATCTTTATACCATCTAAATGATGTAAGGGTTTTACATTTTAGATTTTGCAAAAGAGTTCTAATATTTTCAGAATTATCAGACCATCTGCCTGTAAAATGTTCCATTATATTGATAGCAAGAGTATACACACTATTCTCTTGACTGATATCATTTTCTTCTTTTACAGAAGAGTAAATTTGTTCTCTGTCTTGGAGGGTTAAATAATTATCCCACCATCCTTTTAATTGACCAGTAAATCCTGCTACTATCATTTTAGCAATAGATTTATCTGTATTTCCATTTGCTTTACATATCGTAGAATACATCATCATTCGATGTATAGTATTAGCTATTTGGGTGTCAGTTTGACCATCTATGTTCCATTCATAGATGTTCTTCCCACTATAAGAATTATTTACTATGTACTCCTGTTCTTCTATTAAGACATCTTGAGGAGTTGGTCTATCATAATAATATTTATTCATGCTAGGTTTATTAGCATATTTATTCTGTAACTTAGCAATTTCTAAGTTTATTTGTTCTTTATAATTTTCTTTATTTGTGGATTTAGAAAATTCTTTTGAAAGAGTATTTATATTTAAACCTTTCATTTTTTCTGAAATAAATTCCAATTTAGTATCTAATAATTTAGATATTTCAGAATTAGATTTTAATTTAAAATCTCTTATTTTAGGAGGGGGTTGAATAGCTGGAACTGCTATAACTTCTCCTGTTTCAAAAACTTTTTTGACCATCTATGTTCCATTCATAGATGTTCTTCCCACTATAAGAATTATTTACTATGTACTCCTGTTCTTCTATTAAGACATCTTGAGGAGATGGCCTATTCATATATATTTCAGAAAATCAAGAAAAATTTTTAATTTTTAATTTTTAATGGATTATTAATAAGAGATCGAAAGATACCCGGTCTCTGATCCTGTATTTATGGTATCAGAGCCATGGTGAATAATTAGTGTCTATGGGGAATCAACACTTTAAGTTTGTTAATGAATATTATTAAAAATAAAGATACAATTAAAAATAGTATTGAGGAAGAATATGATATTCCTCATAATCTTGATTTATTAAATCAATGGACAATTCCAAAAATTAATTATAACCAAATTTATAAATATGGTTATATGGAAAAATTAAGTTTTAAACAAGTAGTTAGAACTACTGAATCAACAATATCTCTTAATAAAGAAGATATGATAATGAAACTCTTAAATAACAGAGAAATAATCAGATATAAGAATAATGAATATAAATTCATTCATATTGGTTTAGTGCAAATTGCCTTTAAACCATTAACATTAGAAGGTCTTCCAGAAAGCTTTATAGCTGTTCTAAGAGATGGAAGAAATTTAGATTGGAAACAATCCTTAATAGGTATTGTTCAATCTAGTCTGGCACATGGTCCAGTCTATTTTAATGTTTATCCAAATTTACAATTATCTTTAACTGATGTGAATATCACAGATGCTTTAACATTAAATGTTAAAACTAATGGTTACAATTATGCTCCAGGATCAGAAGTTATATGTGTTTGTTATAGGATTTACTATAAACCATTATATACTTTGAATCCTAGATGCAAAATGGTTGATAAACCATTAAATGAAACAATAGTTATAGAAACTAATTTTGGTAAGTCAAATATTACCACTAGAAGAAAAATTAGATGGGAAGAAATAAATTTTCCTGATAATTGGGTATTAAAAGAAAATACCCCATCTCAATCTTATATTGATAACAATCCTTTAGAAATTTTACAAACAACTGAAGGAAATGTTCAAATACAATTTGAAAAAGTTACACCTAGAATAACTAGGTCTTTATCTTCATCAAATTTTCATATATCTCCTTTAGGATATACTGTTAGAAGTCCTTCTAGAGCTTCAACTTCTCAAATAAGAGAAAAATATCCTGAAAATAACAATAGAATTAATGAATTAAGAATTAATTCTGATAATATAGTTAGAGGAATTAATAGACCTCAACAAGACCCGGAATTAACCGAGTCAGAAATGGATTTCTCTATATCATGAATAATATAGAAAAAATTGATTTTAGACCAGGCTCCCTGGTAAGAGATAAAATAAATTCTGAATTCCAAGATCCTAAATGGGAGGAATTTAGAAAATGGTATTTAAAAAATTTTGAAATAAAACAATTACTATATTTTCGAGATGAATTTTATAAAGAATTAGAAGAACAAAATTGTATTATTTATTTTGTTCCATGGTTCTTTAATAAGTATGTGAATAGTATAATTTCTACTATTTACAGAGAATATGATTTAGGAGAAAAGAAAATAAAATCTATTTTCCCTCCTCAAACAGGTTTTAAAATTGAAAAAGAAAAGGTAACAATGTATTACCAAGCTTTTCAAAAATTACTGGAAGGTGATACTTTACCAGTAACAATTTTCCACCTAAATAAATTATTTAAACATATAAATTATACAAATTTATGTTTAATTATATTAGGAGAACAATTAGGTTCTATCCAAGAAAAAATTGAGGAAATAACCTCTTTAATAAAAAATAAAAAAGTTTTTGAAACAGGAGAAGTTATAGCAGTTCCAGCTATTCAACCCCCTCCTGAAATAAGAGATTTTAAATTAAAATCTAATTCTGAAATATCTAAATTATTAGATACTAAATTGGAATTTATTTCAGAAAAAATGAAAGGTTTAAATATAAATACTCTTTCAAAAGAATTTTCTAAATCCACAAATAAAGAAAATTATAAAGAACAAATAAACTTAGAAATTGCTAAGTTACAGAATAAATATGCTAATAAACCTAGCATGAATAAATATTATTATGATAGACCAACTCCTCAAGATGTCTTAATAGAAGAACAGGAGTACATAGTAAATAATTCTTATAGTGGGAAGAACATCTATGAATGGAACATAGATGGTCAAACTGACACCCAAATAGCTAATACTATACATCGAATGATGATGTATTCTACGATATGTAAAGCAAATGGAAATACAGATAAATCTATTGCTAAAATGATAGTAGCAGGATTTACTGGTCAATTAAAAGGATGGTGGGATAATTATTTAACCCTCCAAGACAGAGAACAAATTTACTCTTCTGTAAAAGAAGAAAATGATATCAGTCAAGAGAATAGTGTGTATACTCTTGCTATCAATATAATGGAACATTTTACAGGCAGATGGTCTGATAATTCTGAAAATATTAGAACTCTTTTGCAAAATCTAAAATGTAAAACCCTTACATCATTTAGATGGTATAAAGATACATTTTTATGCAGGGTAATGGAATTACCAGAGAGTAATAGTACTCATTGGAAGTCTAAATTTATAGACGGTTTACCTCATTTCTTTTCAGAAAGAGTTAAACAGAAATTGAGAAAAGATAATATTAATATTAATTATGATGAATACACCTATGGTAGTTTAATAGGTATATGTAAAAATGAAGGATTAGCTTTATGTAATGAAATAAAGCTAAATCAGCAAATTAAAAGACAGTCTTTAATGGAAAAAAGACAGTTAGGCCAATTTTGTGATCAATTTGGCATGGAGAGAATTACTCCCCAAAATAATAAAAGAAAAGAATCTTCTTCTCAAAAACCAAAAAAATATTTTAAAAGGAAAAGGAAAAGAGAAGAAAGAAAAATAGAAAGAGATAAGAAAAGGGAAATTAAACCCTTTGAAAAATTTTATAAAAAATCTTTTATAATTTGTAAAAAATGTGGCCGTCCAGGTCATAAAGCAGCAACTTGCTGGGTAAAGAAAAAATTGAATGAAATAAAAGATGATAATCTTAGAGAAACTTTAGAAAAGATTATCATAAATTCTAATAGTACTTCTGATGAATCAGAAGCAGAATCTTCATATGAAGATATAAACATTTTAGATAATGAAAGCTTTATTTCATCTTCTTCTGATGATAATAGAGATTGTCATGAAGATTGTTGTAACAATGAGATAAATAATGATTCAATTTATGATATTATATCTCAATTCCAAAATATGGAATTAAATGTTATAACAAATGAATTTTTAGATTTATTAAAAAATATTCAAGATGAAAAAATTAAGAAAGAAATGATTTTAGACTTAATAAGAAATGATAAAGGTGAATCATCTTCATCCAATAAAAATTTTCAACCTTATACTTTTGCTGAGGTTAAGAATCAATTGAATAAAAGAAATCAACTAAATAAACAGGTTGGTATTGAAGAATTAAAAATTGAGATTAATAATCTTAAAATAGAAATTAATAATCTTAGAAATAACAATAATAATTTAGAAGAAAGAATTATTAATTTAGAAAAAAGAAGATTGGAAATTAATGATGTAAATTTTCCAAAACTTCAATTAGAAAATTATTTAAAACAAATAGAAGAAATAACTTCTCAGAAATGGCATATTAAAGTCAAATTAATGATTGATAAACAATTTTCCAAAGAATTTACTGCTCTTTTAGATAGTGGAGCAGATTTAAATTGTATTCAAGAAGGATTAATCCCTTCAAGATATTTTCATAAAACCACCCAGAAATTAGGGTCTGCTGGTGGAAAACCACTACAGATAAGTTATAAGCTTCCCAATGCTTATATCTGTAATAATAATAAATGTATTCCTAATAGTTTTATTCTTGTTAAAGATTTAACAAGTCAAGTAATACTTGGATCACCATTTTTTAGAAAAATATTTCCTTTAACAAAAGTGGATGAAAAAATTATAAAAGGAACATTTCAAGGTGAAGAAATATCCTTTGAATTTGTTTCTGAACCAATCACTAGAATCATAAATAATATGATTGATGATTTAATTAAAGCAAAAATAAACCAAATAGAATTTTTAAAACAAGAAATAAATGAATTAACTATTTCAGAAAATTTAAAAAATCCTAAATTAAAGGATAAAATAAAATTGATTCAAAATAAATTTTCTTTACAAATATGTAATGATCACCCAAATGCTTTTTGGGATAGAAAGAAACATATTGTTTCACTTCCTTATGAGGAAGATTTTAATGAAAGACAAATTCCTACCAAGGCTAGACCTTGCCAAATGAATTCTGAATATTTAGAATTATGTAAAAAGGAAATAGAATCCTTAATAAATAAAGGATTAATTAGAAAATCTAAGTCTCCTTGGTCATGTACAGCGTTTTATGTTAATAAACATGCTGAGCAGGAAAGAGGAGTTCCTAGATTAGTTATAAATTATAAACCACTTAATAAAGTGTTAAAATGGATTAGATATCCAATACCTAATAAAAAGGATTTATTGGATAGACTGCATGATGCAGTTATATTTTCTAAATTTGATCTAAAATCTGGATACTGGCAGGTTCAAATTAATGAATCTGACAGATATAAGACAGCATTTACAGTTCCATTTGGACATTATGAATGGAATGTAATGCCTTTTGGGTTAAAAAATGCACCCAGTGAATTTCAAAATATAATGAATGATATATTCATTCCTTATTCAAATTTTATCATTGTATATATCGATGATATATTAATATTTTCAAAAAATATAGAAATGCATTTTCAGCATTTAGAAATCTTTAAAAATATTATTATAAAGAATGGTTTAGTAATTTCTAGACCTAAAATGATGCTTTTCCAAACTAATGTTAGATTCCTTGGTCATAATATTGACAAAGGAGTTATAATTCCAATACATAGAAGTATTGAATTTGCTTCTAAATTTCCTGATGAAATTTTAGATAAAACTCAATTACAAAGATTTCTTGGGAGTTTAAATTATATTTCTCCTTATTATGAAAATCTTGCAAAGGACACAGCTATCTTGTATGATAGGTTAAAAAAGAATCCTAGGTATTGGTCAGATGATCATACTAAGGCAATACAAAAAATTAAACAAAAAGTTCAAAATCTTCCATGTTTAAATCTTGCTAACCCAAATTGGGAAAAAATAGTTGAAACTGATGCTAGTGACATTGGTTATGGAGGAATTCTTAAACAAGTTTCTCCAAACAATAAACAAGAATATTTGGTTAGATTCCATTCTGGAAAATGGAATAATAGTCAAAAAAATTACGCAACTATTGCAAAAGAAGTTTTAGCAATAGTAAAATGTGTTTTAAAATTTCAAGATGATTTATATAATCAAAAATTTATAATAAAAACTGATTGTCAGGCAGCTAAATTTATGTTTGACAAAGATTTTAAACATAATGTCTCTAAACAAATGTTTGCAAGGTGGCAAGCTCATTTAGCCCCTTTTGATTTTGAAATAATCTATAAAAAAGGATCTGATAATAGTTTACCAGATTTCTTGACGAGAGAATTTCTCGATTCTATTTTGCAGAATTAATGGGAATTAAAGGACCATTGAAAATTGCAATGGGAAATATTCGAAGACAAATTGATTTTGAATATAGGATGAGGATGAGACATGCTTTAAGAATAGCAGAATATAATATGGACTATTCTTTACATCCTCAAGAAAAAAATTTTCTTATAGCAAATGAATGGAATCAATACTATATTTTTAAGAATCGAATAAAGATTCTTCAAGAAAAAGAGATAATAATCTCTTGTGCTTAATTTTATTTGCAGGAATGGATCCTCCATGGCGAGGAGGAAAGAAGAGCCAATCCTCCAATAGAGGAAGAGGCAGAAATTCTCATAATAATTCTGAAATAATTATTGGTCAAATTGGCCAAAAGAGGCTAATAGCTTCCAATATTGCTAATATAGCAAATTCATCCAGTAATACTGGAAAAAATCGATTTAATGATCCTGAATACCAGGAATTCCTAGCTTTCAAAGCAGCTAAGGAAAAAGGAAGCAATACTTCCTATTCAATTGTTACTCAATCAGAAGAATCTGATGAAGGTTCTTATGATCAAAATCCTTATAAGGAGGTAATTTTACTCCTTGATAATAAACAACTTAAATGGAAAGATAATCCATGGACCTTAATGGAAAGGTTTTTCGATACTGGATCATATCCAGCTGGAATTTATAAATCAAGATTCGTTTATGAATCAATTTTAAGAGCAACCGAATCTGCTCAAATTTTCCATCATAATTCTGGAAATGCTAAGGTTTTTACCTATAGCAAAATAATTATTAAAAGGATAATATCCTTAGAAGATTGGGGAAATTCTCCATTAAAAGAAAAAGAGATGAGTCATCCAGAATCTGGTGCCCTCATCAAATTTAATTATTGGGATTATATTGAAGCTTTCAATAAAGCTTTTCTATATCAAAATCCAATGAAGAAACATTCTTGGTTCTTCAAGATATGTCCTCAGGTTTATAACCAGGATATACCTAATTGGTTTTTAAAATGGTGGATTTCCTATGGAACATCTGTAAAAATTTTACCAGAATCCTTTAAAGGATACTATAATAAATGGGTTGAATTATCTCCCAGAATAATCGAAGCTACTCATAATAATGAGTTAATTGAAGGAATGCCTTCTCTATTTTTCTTTATGGAATTTGGAATCCCATGGATATGGAGATGGTCTTCAGAAGTTGGTCATACCACTCAAAATATTCCATGTTTAAGAAGAATTTTCTATACAAAATTTTGGAAAAAATTGACTTCAAAAAATAAAGAAGGAGTCATAGAAGGTCAAGAGACCATTGATCAAATTGAATCAACTCTGGACCTGTATCAAAAACAAATTCAGGTTCAATCTCAAAGAGAATCTCCTAGCCCATTCCAACAGATTGCTAGGAAGATATCAATTAAAGAAGGAAAGGATCTTTCCAGAAAAGATTTACTGGAAAAATACTTTGCAGCCATGGAAGAAGATTTAATAAAAAATTTCCAACCAGGGCAATCTTCATCGCAATACTCTTCAAATCCCTCTTCTAATCAAGAAGAAGAAGAGGATACAATGTTAGCAGGTTATTCTCAAAATCCAGAAGACGATGTCATGGATGAGGTCACAATAAAGGCCAAGACAAAATTGGAAATGTTAAAAAAGAAAATAATTGAATCAATTGACGATGAGGACGAAATTATGGGTCCCAGATCACATGCGTCTGAATAAAGGAGAATCAATAATTCAAAAAGTTGGGTAAAGGTACAATAATTAAAGCCAGCTGCCCAGACAAATGGAATCTCTTTTGGACACAATTGTCCAGATAATTGATGTATAATTATTACTTTTACTGTTGTTCTTTTGTTTGTTTTATAGAACTCCCATTATAAAAGGAGTAGTAGGTTTTTGTAAAGAGGGAGAGATCAGAAAACCACTGATCAAAAACCCTCTCTCTCACTTGTAAAATATTCGATAATAAAAATCTTTGAAGTTTTTAAGTACTTCATACTCCAGGTACAATTCATTATTTCTTTACTATTTTATTTTTATAATTTTAGCCTAATGAAAGGCTAAACTCCTAAAGTGTTGATTCATACCATGACCTAGTTGTAATCCATGTCTCAAAAAAAAAAAAAAAAAAAAAAAAAAAAAAAAAGTCTGAAAAGTCTGAAATTTTTGAAATATGTATGAGTGTTTCTGGGCTGGTTCCATACTAAACAGGCATGTGAATATGTGTAGTGGTCGAATTATGGTAGCCCGTTTTAGCCGTTTTGATGATTGAAGGCGTTTTTAGGGCGTGGCCTGTACTGACCATATACTATTCAATGATGACAGTTAAGTATGGGTAAAACATCCATATGGCCGATTCATATATATTTCAGAAAATCAAGAAAAATTTTTAATTTTTAATTTTTAATGGATTATTAATAAGAGATCGAAAGATTATTACCTAGATAAATAAATCTGGTTTTTGTTATATTTGGGATTCTAGAAGAACTCAGGTTATTACCTAGTGTTTTAATATACACAGTTCGAAAAAAAGGGTATTACCTAGTGTTGAGCACTGCATATTTGTTTAACGCTCCACCTCAAGTTAGTTTCTACGTATTCAGAATGTTAAAATTGTTTGTAATGTGTATAGGTATGTTACGAACCATCACCATGTAATTATATACTACTTTAGTTGTTGTAATATTAATACCGTGGTGTTAGACCAAGTGGGCGAACTAATAAGTTCACTTTATACGTTTCGTTTGTGAAGTTTATAGTTTACTTATATTGTTTGATACAATAATTACTTAACAATAACTATTACGGAGTATTTAATAGTTAATAGATATATAAGTATATATATTTATTTCTAATCAGTGTTAAATGTCTAACTTATGAATTCTAATCTTATACGATCATAACTATAAATAATGCACTACATATTGTTTGAGCTCGTGATTTAATCCTTAACACAGATCTGATCTATGTATAATAATTAACTCATACGGATCTAGTTCATTGTTACCCTTGATTATATGTTATATGTATATATATGATGTATTAGTTGTAAGTATGTATGTATGTGGATAATAATATTAATATGAAGATTGAGAGAGAATTGGACAGAAATTCGTTAAAGTTAACCTCAAAACTTAAATTAACTATGGACTGAAGCCACTATAAATAGACGATAGAGCTAATTCGTTACACAGCTCGTAACGAACTGGCATCTAATTCGTTACATAAACTTAAATGAAATAACTTAAACGAATCACCCCCTGATTCGTTAAACATCCTTAACGAATAAGGAGGGAGCTCTAGTTCGTTAAACATCCTTAACGAACTAGGCTACACATTAACGAACTAACTTAATAGATTAAAACTTTATTACATAAATAAAAGACAAATACATAATCGATAAATACAAAGACTCGAGACGCAAAACCGTGCACTAACAGACACCCTCTCGTCTTGAGCTCTTTGTCTTTACTTTACTTGAAGCGCTTGGACTGCCAATCTCTGCAACTATGAATCCCGTTCTCATAAAAAACACGCACAACGCGTTGGAATTGCATAGCCAGATCATAGTCTTCGTTGCGCTCGAACAAAATCTTGTTCTTGTGTAGCACGTCGTTGTCGGTCTCGGTTAAGTTAACTAGCCACATTGGATCAATGATCTTGATCAGCTCAGTCTTCAAACCTTTGCCCAGGACAATGACGGCCTCGCCAGTTCGGTTATCGTAATACCAGCGGTTGAAAGACAGATGCATGTGTTGGTTCAAAGTCTTCACTGGTACCCACTTCATGGTCTTTGGTGGCTTAACTTTGGGAATCAACTTTCTCCAGCCCGTCCTTGGATCAATTTCATCTATACGTTTTCGGGTTGGAACCTGGGGCTAGAGGAACTTGAAGCCAGAATTGACCTCGAATAGCAATTGTTGATGAAACTAATCTGCTATCCAGCCACCCCCCGGTTGATAAATGGACGACACGCGATGGTACGAGCATCCCAACGCGGTAAAGTAAGAACGTCCATTATCTTCTCATAATATTGAACCCCCTTTTCTCATTTCACAATGCATACTTTAAGATCAGAATCATATAACCAAGAAATAATATTACCTTGAACCTTTGACACATTCTTGAATGAAGTCACTTGGTTAGCTTTGGCACGAGCAGCAGCTTCGTCCTTCTGCTCTTGATCTACATATCTGTATGCCGCAATAATCTTATGGGTTCTCTTGCTTCGATACCCAAACCATCTTGCAATATCAGCATCAGCCGGGTTCTCAATTGAGTTGAATCTCGTATCAACCACCTTCTTACCCTTAGACACCTTCTCCAGATTATCCTCAGCGGCTTTAAACGTTTTCTCACTAAATATTGGAGCACCTTGATCTACATTTGTGTGTTGAAACAAGTCAGGATACTCCTCCGCTGTCACATCTTTAACCTCGACCTCTTCATCTTCATAAATAAAATCCGTATTCATATGAACAGTCGGATCATTCAAAATCTCCTCCTCATTCTCTACTTCCACATCCGGCTCTGCCTTTAACACAGTCAACTGTTCATCATTCAAATCAAGCAGTAGTGAAATCTGATCTCGTGTTAGAGACCGTTGCACAAACTGCCCAACTTAAATCTCATTCCGGTTCACCACACTCCTGACCACCCCCAATCCATCAACAAAGATTACAGTGCCAGCTTCGATCATCTCAATAGTTTTGCAGCAGTCGTATCATGATAAACAATAATCTGCTTGCCCGAATCACCAACTCCACTCGTGCCTGCACCAGATGATGCGTCGTGAGTTTGTTTTGTCTCACTACCTGCACCAGACTCATCAGGATCTTCGTCATCATTCTTGAGTCTTTTTAGTGCATCATACTTACAAGTTAATTGTAAGATAAGTTCCTCCTGCTCTTTTATTTTCACCCCCTGAGACGTAGCAATCTCACGTAGGGCTTTCGTTTCTTTCTGGCAGTATGAGACATATCCCATCAGCTTTCTCTTATTCTCCATCAAAGTTTCTTGATTAAGGCGATCCGCAGCCATTTGATTTTCATAAAGATGAAGGACGTTCAAAAGCATGTCAGTTTGCCGATGTGCTGGCAAATTATAAAGAGATGGATGAACTGGCTGAATAGGTCCCTGAGGTCGTGTAATCCTCATAAATGAAACATCGAGAGTGTAACAACTCGGTTTTATTTTATGTTCGGGTTATTTATTCAAATAAAATACCCCAATTATCAAGCTAAATTAATTGTTATAATATTATTACTAATTTATATTTACAACTTTCACTTTATGACAACTTTAACCCCAAACTATACTTTTACCCCTTTTGTTTTCATAACCAAACTGCAGGACCAATCTGCAAAATTTAGTTAAGTTTTATTATAACAAAACCAAGTTAGATCCGGCTATCCGTACCCAAGACCCAAATCCGAGACCCGATTGATTAACTTGCACCTTAATTCACTTTGTAATCTTGGAAACCAATTCAATAGATTTGTTAAACTTGCCTAATGCAGCCTACCGACACTCATGAATAGGTTAATTGATTAATAACGGGTTCGTATTACCTAATTCACTTGGCCGACTCAACCCTTTCATGAGTATACGATGTAACGACCTCCATAACACAATTAAGCTAGCAGAAATCATCTTTATAACCTCGCAACCATACCCCATCAATTAATTGAAGTTTAACAACCCGTCACCTCTGTTCGTACCCCCCTTGGCCGCCGTCGGGTTTTGTATGGTTCACCATCGATTCAGCAACGTTTTAGGTAATTAGTTATATCATTGTGATCGTCTTAATGTCTTCTGCAATAACCCTTTGATTAATCGATCTAAAACTAACGGGATTAATCAATTGATTTTCTAGGGTTCTTGGTTAATTAGGATTATTTTCTGTGTATGCATAAAAATTATTATTCTCAAATGAAAACCAATTGAATCAGTAGCGCAGTTGGTTGGCCTGTGTGCTGTGAATCTGACCGACGCGGCTTCGAGCCTCGCTGGGGCCGTTTTTGGATTTAATATTTTTGTAAATATTGTTTTTAAGTGGCATAGCTAATTTTAACTAATTTCATTAGAAAATAAATATTAATTTTGATAAAACCGACATCTTAGAGTTGAAGTTTCTTGTCAAACCTCGTTGACATTTTCATTTACGTGTGTGTATATATATATAGGTATTTGAAGTATTTATCAATAATAAGTAAACATTATTTTATCAAAACCCGAAAACATTATTTTCTTGACGTAGAATGTCTTTATAAACTTGCTTATATATATATATATGTTATGTATTTAATAACCTAATGAACAGATTTGTCTTTAAATGATTTAAACAAAATATTTATTTACATCTTACTACGTATTATATTTATTATGATGATCTATTTATTGATATTAGTATCTTATTTATTCAATAATTAAAAGTATATTTATCATATCAAGTAAATAAGAGTAAATTTTATAAATATTAAAAATAATGACTTTAATGAATGTGAAACAATAATCTTTGCAATAATAACAATAGGAATCCATCGTCTAATTAATAAACATTATAATCTCACACCTAACTTAATCACATCGAAATCTTAACTCATTAAATCATGTTATATTTTTATTAATCAATCCATATTATTATTATTATTATTATTATTATTATTATTATTATTATCTAACTAGGAATCATTGACGGAATATCCCGAAGGATTTATCAATGTCACAATATCACTTTAATTTCGTTCCTCTTATCAGGTGAGTAATCGCTCCTCGATTTTACTTGTTTTCAAATGTTTTGTGGAAACTTGCGTACCATTTATCATATTATTTATCTTATTATTTCTAAAACGCAAACTGTGATCTTTGTGCTGTGTATCAATTGAATGATTGCATGTTACTTGCTATTTGCTTACTTGAATCGCATTCGGAGAGGGCCAACATAATCTCATTATAGTATGATCATACGACCGTCGTAGTGGCCGGAGCCCGATCGCATTGGCAATGGTTTCACCGACACCTCATTTTTGGTAACCAATGCCCATTCACATGGCAACGGTTTAGACCTTTCTTTATGGTTGATTGTTTATGTATGTGCTATGGTTTAATTGGTTATACTCACAGATAACAGTTTTGCCTATTTTTATTCACTTATATCATTATATATATATTACCATTTTTGTTTGTGTCAAACTGGTGATCTATTCACTCACCTTGTGTTGTTGACAAATATATATATTGTACGCATTTGCAGGTTATAGAATTGGACTGCTTATCGAAATGAAGTTCACGTAGAGATAATTTTAGGATAGTTAACATATAAAAGCATAGTTGTTTTTGTATTTGTAATTTTTTTTTTGTTGTAATTAAACGTTGTTTGATAATAATTAAATTAATTAGATATTGTCGCATTATAATTTCATGATAGTACATTGAGAGCTGTGACAATCAGCTCACGACCTGACATTTCCGCCTTAGGTTGGGGTGTGACAGATTGGTATCAGAGCCGAAGGTTTAAGATAGGTCGTTAGTGGTGCTTTAGTAACATGCTTAGGAACCCCATACATGCTTATTTGTTTACCTGATGTGTTCTATTTGATTGTTTATAGCTTACGTTATTGCCTTGCTAGATTAGGTACTAATTTAACTGCTTAGTTAATTGTTTATTTTATTGTCATGCACACACACACGACTCCGAAGCTACGCTTCACTCTCAAAATATTTTATTACTCCGAGACTATGTCTCATCCTCAAAATATATTTATAACCTCGAGACTATGTCTCAAACTTAAATATTTCTATGAATTTTATTAGATTGCCTTTTATTGTCGGAAACTTTATTGAGAATTTCTTAGCTTTGTATTTGCTCTTTTTGTTTAGAATTAGGGAGTGTGTCAAGATTCCCCTCTATTGTGGGAATTGTCAGGCGACCGCCACTTTAAGCGTTTAACGTAACCGGCTAAACGGTTACACCATTTTATTGTGTTTTATTATTTTTAAAATGTCTAGGCGGGTGTAAAACCCATGGGACGCCATGGACACACCGGCTATACATTTGCACAATTTGTTGGATTTGCGATATTTTGTTGAACATTATCATCCGTGGTGATACACTAGATGTTTCAACTACTTGTGCTTGAGTTAGTTTATTCGTTATTTGTTTGGTCGTCAAATCGCCATGTAACGCTCATGGGCCGACAAAATTAATTGATTCGTTAATGCGTTATTTGAGTTGGGTCATTCAAATTGCCATGTAACGCTCATGGGAGGCTAACTCACTCATTTGTTTTGGTTTTGTTATGCTAATAAGTTGGGATATCAAAATGTCATGGAAAGCTCATGGGAAACCCAACACCTCGAAGAACATTCGTTAATTGTTTTATTTGTTTAATTGTATACGAAACAATTTATGATTTGATTTAACTATTCAATTATCCTATTATTCTATTATTAAATTATTCAATTCCTTATTTACTAAATCATTTTTGAATCAAGATTTATTGATTCGATCTACTCATAAACTCAAATCATTTTTATTCCCTGATCGGATACAAATTCTTTGTTTATCTGGATTCAGTTATCGCGAGCCAAACAAAACAATTTACACTCATTGAAATCGTTTCACCTATTCATCTTATCATATTATTATAATTTCATTACCTCAATTAATTTAAATATTATCGCACAATTTAAGAATCAAATGGCTTTCTTATACTCATGGTATCACATGTATAACTTATTAAACATATTTCAAGAATTCAACCTCAAATTCTAATTTGTTAAAAACATATTAAACCTTTATAAAACTTTTCTCTCATCAAATCAACTCATTAATTATCAATTTAAATTCTAACTTATCCTTAAGTTGTGAATGAACATCAGCATAACATATTTAAGTTTCGTTTTACACAATAACACATATAAAATCTACACAACTATCCAACCTTCCCATTAAATCACATCTTTATTAATCAAAGAATGTTTTCTCAACATCAAACAACATCAATCATTTATTTTATATAACCACTTCACGGCCACATGTTACTCAAGTAGATAGCTCATGTGATCTCTAAAATACCAACTCAATTTTCAAAACATAAATGCAACCTTGTTCATTAACCTTTTCGCTAATATATTCAATTCATTTACCCCTACTCATTCTCATAACAAACACAAGTCTAAACATCAAGTACATGCTGTCAATCAAATTTAATAATCAATCTCAACAAAATCATTGCGTCTCAAACAAGTACGTCAAATTCCACTTGTTATGCTTCACTTGCAACTATCACTATTCAATTCAATCCAATCCTCATATCGTTTTGTACCCGATGTAATCGTTCGGTTATCTTGTTCATACTTGCCACGTACTACAAGACATCCCACAACGGTCTATGCCGTCGACTTAGCTTTATACAACTTTTGCGCATGCCTTCTACAATTATGGAGACCCTAATCACCTACGCAACGCATTGTTCTTTACTAATTCACGCCGAGTTCAAATTATACCCGCACCGTACTATACTACCCATGCTCATTTAGCTTAAACCTACCAACCCTATGTCTCTCAGGCTTTCTTTATGTAACAAAGTCGTTCTCGCTTATTCGATTCTAGACCCACAAGAATTAATTTAATCAAGCTTACCTTAGTCAAACCTCGTTTTCACAAACCTATTCGAGGTGCCCCAAATCTTTCGATCTCAATTATTTAAGTTTTCATAAGCTCAATTAACAAAGGTGTTTTGAATTAAACCAATCGTAGTTAAGTTTGCACTCAAAAGATTTTTATCGTCGTCATCATTTTTATCTAAACGTATTTTGTATTTAATTATACCTTAAATGATTATTTGTCTAAATTAGTTATTTTGGAACAAACCCAACCTGGAAAATCCATCATTTTAAGTATCTTTTTCGCACACAATGAAAATTTTCTTATCTTCCCAAAGATCAATATCGTTGGTTGTCATACTTATCTGGTTTTTATTTAATCAAAATATCTTAGGAGTTGATTCGTTAACATTATGTCAATTACTCAAAATATTTAGATTCTCATAAACTGAAACAATTCTTCAATTTTAAAAGAAAAAATTTTAACAGTCAGCTATTAGTCGATCATATTATTTAAATTGTCTTTTCTCATTAATTTTGTTATTTCAAATTATTGAAAGCGTGTCAATTTCTACCCTCAACCTCGATTATTAATATCTTTGGTACATCATATATTTATTGATCTCATGTTACAAAATTTATCTTTCATCTTATAAATTATCGGTGTTGAAATATAACTGTTGTAGTTTTGTTATTAATTGAATTCTTCATCATTTAACTAAAATTATCTCCACCATGGAAATTTTCTCTCTCAATATTTAATTTAATTTTTTTTATCAAAAGGAATTTTTTCATTAAATTTCCATGACCACTCGTTTCAGCTATTGACATTTTCACGATTTTTGTTGAAAACCTGCGGGGTTCAGTGGGGATCACAACAACCCATTTTCACTTTTGTTAGATTTCGTTATTTAGTTGAAGTCGTACGGTGGTTCGTGGATATTTCAACTCTTTACTTAAATTTTAATACATTGAGAATTTAAAATATTTTGATGATTTCTTTAGTTATTATCGGGATAGTCACTGTGGTTCATGCATATCCAGCTCCGTGTTCTCTTCTATTTAATTATATTATTTCTCAACTCATCTCTATTCTCCATTATTACTTTAATATTCATTATTTATTTAACATTTCATGATAAACTATGAATATTGCAACTTCTTTATTTTAATTTAAATGATTCTATAGAGATATGAAAATCCCTTGTAATCTGGGGATACTATAATGACCCACTTTATACGATATCTATTTTTTTTTAAAATTTAATTGGAATAGGACTATCTCGGTAATTCGTGAATATCTGCTTCTCAATTTCATCTATTTACAGTTTGTTTGTACACATAAATTTTTGCATTAATATCTTTGCATACTCAATTACTACTACCAGTACATTAATATTTTAATTTACCTTATCTTAAATACACAATTGCGATATTTCAGTGTCGTATAGAGTTCTCTTTAAATTTCATGAGTTTCTCATTTTAATTAAACTGAATCTCTCAAAGTCTTCGTTTAATCTTGTTCAAATTTGTACTCTCGATCTTATGAATTCCACCTCGAATGTTGCAATATATACAAATTTCTTAGGTTATTATTCGTCTACAAGTATCAATTAATTCCATCATCAACTTTTGTTGATGTTATTCTTGCAATCATAGAATTTTGGTTTGTTGTCTTATTTGGTAATTTCACGTAAATTTGTTAGTTGGCCCGCATCCCCACTCTCTTTCTTCACAATCGATCTTGTCGACGCATCATATATCCCAACTTCAATGTTTCCGTTTCTCTTAACTTTTAAGTTACTTTAAAATTTTCCCTAACTTCATTAATCAAACTTGAAAGTTCAACTAAATGGCGTTATTAGAAATATTTTATAAAATCTTCTGATTTTACACTTATAATAAATCAACTCCCAATGGTCTTATAATATGTTAACACTTTCTTCATATTTATAATAAATTAATAACTTTTCTCACAAAATCATGCCTTTCAAATATTTTGTAAACCACACGATGGGAAGAGTTATGTGGACCATCCGACGACCTAAGTAATTATGGAGGCCTACATAATTATCGAAGTCATCGCATGGAAATCATAATGCGTGCAATTGTGTGTCATAATATAGAATCGAAAGTAGTTGGGATAACGGTACAAAAGTAGAGATGATAAGGACATGGTGGATATGCTGCTGGTACATTCTATATATAAGTGTCTTTATCAGATTTCCTTTTGTAGCGTTATTTTGACTATTCAAAGTTCTGTGTTATGATAAATTTTAATAATTATATTTAAAATTTTCCTTTTCTCGCATGTAATGGTTTTGTTATAATATCCATAAATTTCGGGACGAAATTCCCTAAAGTAGGGGAGACTGTAACAACTCGGTTTTTATTTTATGTTCGGGTTATTTATTCTAATAAAATACTTCAATTATCAAGATAAATTAATTGTTATAATATTATTACTAATTTATATTTACAACTTTCACTTTATGACAACTTTAACCCCAAACTATACTTTTACCCCTTTTGTTTCCATAACCAAACTGCAGGACCAATCTGCAAAATTTAGTTAAGTTTTATTATAACAAAACCAAGTTAGATCCGGCTATCCGTACCCAAGACCCAAATCCAAGACCCGATTGATTAACTTGCACCTTAATTCACTTTGTAATCTTGGAAACCAAATCAATAGATTTGTTAAACTTGCCTAATGCAGCCTACCGACATTCATGAATAGGTTAATTGATTAATAACGGGTTCGTATTACCTAATTCACTTGGCCGACTCAACCCTTTCATGAGTATACGATGTAACGACCTCCATAACACAATTAAGCTAGCAGAAATCATCCTTATAACCTCGCAACGATACCCCATCAATTAATTGAAGTTTAACAACCCGTCACCTCTTTTCGTACCCCCCTTGGCCGCTGTCGTGTTTTGTGTATGGTTCACCATCGATTCAGCAACGTTTTAGGTAATTAGTTATATTATTATGATCGTCTTAATGTCTTCTGCAATAACCATTTGATTAATCGATCTAAAACTAACGGGATTAATCAATTGATTTTCTATGGTTCTTGGTCAATTAGGGTTATTTTCTGTGTCTGCATTAAAATTATTATTCTCAAATGATAAACAACTGAATCAATAGCGCAGTTGGTTGTTCTGTGTGCTGTGAATCTGACCGACTCGGCTTCGAGCCTCACTGAGGCCGTTTTTGGATTTAATATTTTTGTAAATATTGTTTTTAAGTGGCATAGCTAATTTTAACTAATTTCATTAGAAAATAAATATTAATTTTGATAAAACTGACATCTTAGAGATGAAGTTTCTTGTCAAACCTCGTTGAAATTTTCATTTACGTGTGTGTGTGTATATATATAGGTATTTGAAGTATTTATCTATAATAAGTAAACATTATTTTATCAAAACCCGAAACCATTATTTTCTTGACGTTGAACGTCTTTATAAACTTGCTATATATATATATATATATATATATATATATATATATATATGTTATGTATTTAATAACATAATGAATAGATTTTTATTTAAAGGATTTAAACAAAATATTTATTTACATCTTACTACGTATTATATTTATTATGATGATCTATTTATTGATATTAGTATCTTATTTATTCAATAATTAAAAGTATATTTATCATATCAAGTAAATAAGGGTAAATTTTATAAATATTAAAAATAATGACTTTAATGAATGTGAAACAATAATCTTTGCAATAATAACAATAGGAATCTATCGCCTAATTAATAAACATTCTAATCTCACAACTAACTTAATCACATCGAAATCTTAACTCATTAAATCATGCTATATTTTTATTAATCAATTCATATTATTATTATTATTATTATTATTATTATTATATAACTAGGAATCATTGACGGAATATCCCGAAAGATTTATCAATCTCACAACATCACTTTAATTTCGTTCCTTTTATCAGGTGAGTAATCACTCTACTATTTTACTTGTTTTCAAATGTTTTGGGGACACTTGCGTACCATTTATCATATTATTTATCTTATTATTTCTCAAACGCAAACTGTGATCTTTGTGCTGTGTATCAATTGAATGATTGCATGTTACTTGCTTACTTGAATCGCATTCGGAGAGGTCCAACATAATCTCATTATAGTATGATCATACGACCGTCGTAGTGGCCGGAGCCCGATCGCGTTGGCAATGGTTTCACCGACATCTCATTTTTGGTAACCAATGCCCATTCGCATGGCAACGGTTTAGCCCTTTCTATATGGTTGATTGTTTATGTATGTGCTATGGTTTAATTGGTTATACTCACAGATAACAGTTTTGCCTATTTTTATTCACTTATATCATTATATATATTACCATTTTTTTTTTGTGTCAAAACTGGTGATCTACTCACTCAACATGTGTTGTTGATAAATATATATTTTGTACGTATTTGCAGGTTATAGAATTGGACTGCTTATCGAACTGATGCTCACATAGAGATAACTTTAGGATAGTTAACATATAAAAGCATAGTTGTTTTGTATTTGTAATTTTATTTATTTTTGTTGTAAACGTTGTTTGATAATAATTAAATTAATTTGATATTGTCGCATTATAATTTCATGATAGTACCTTGAGAGCTGTGACAATCAACTCACGCCCCGACATTTCCGCCTTAGGTTGGGGTGTGACAGCGAGGTTGAGGAGGCCTCATGGACGGTGTTGGAGGAACAGTAGAGTAAATAACAGAAGGCCTTGGTATTTCAGCTAAAGCCATTTGAGGAATCATACCAAGCCTGTCGTGAGGAACCATCGTTGTCGTCAAAGTAAGCGCCGGAGTGCTTGTAGTAAGTGGCACCACCGGGCATTGAGAAATAGTTGGACAAGACGGTTGAACACCAAAAGAAACTCCAGCCCCAGCTGACACACGTCTCTTTGTTGAACCCTCAGTTGCCAATTGTTTACCCTTTCTCTTACATTGAACTGCAATTGTAGCAGCTAACGTAGCTTCAACTGCAGCTTGTTGTTCTAGAAGAGCTGCATCACCATCACCACCATTTCCACCATCATCACCATCGTTCTCACCTGGTCCCTCCTCACGCTCGGAATTCGAATCATCGGGAATCCATCGATCATTGTTAGTACATTCATAATTAGGATTAACAATATGACCAATCAACCGTTTATCTCTTGGTCTTTCCTTTCTATAGAGCTTCATTCTACGTACCGTGTCGGCCGTCATGTGATCCAAGTCCAACACATCATTCACCAATGTTTGATCGATGACCAAATTTGGAATCAAGTCTTGAATGATTAGCTGAAGGAACCTTGGATACGTCAGAAACTTCTTCTTCTGGACCGTTTGCAGACAATGTTCTTTAAGATGATAGAAGATCATCTCTGAAAAATAAAACTGCTTATTAAGAACGAGTGCCATAGAAGCTGACTGTAACATAACACGACATTCATCAAACCCGCCTTTACGTCCTCCCAAGAAATGGATTAACACATGTAAGAGATACTTGTAAGTAGGACACAACCCATTCTTGTTGTACATAGATTCTCCAATGTCACCACCATAAAATACACGACGAAACAGTCATTTGATCAGCACTTTATCAAATTCACATGGATAATTGTCAGTATCACCAAAAGGAAGAACTCGTCAAATTACACTAGTATCAACAGTAATAGGCGTTTGGTTAATTGTGGCAGTGATATGGTTCCCAACTTCAACGTGCTGTACTCCAGAATTGACGAACAATACTGAGACGGACTTCTGGATCAGCAGTGATAGAGTAGTGGATACGTTAATGACGAAGAAACTCTAATAATCCTCCAGAGAGATTTTCATCTGCAAAATTGGTACAAACGAAGGCACAAATATTGTGTTTCTTGTCGTATGGAAATAATGGTAGAACTTCTTCTTGTTGTTGTTGTTGTTGTTGTTGTTGTTGCTGCTGCTGTTGTTCTTGTTGCTCAGCAACTGGTGGATCTTGGTCCATTTGATCAGCCATACTACTGTATAAATATAGATCGAGAATAAGTAACCATAAGCATGATAAAATAAATGTTGAATAATTTATTTAAGATAAATGAATTAAAAACTATTATAAACATATTGAAAATGTCATTCGTTAAATAATCAGTCTGATTCGTTACAAAATTTATAACGAAATAGCTAATTCGCTATCAAGTAAATTTATTAACGAATTAGAATTAGCGAATTACTATTGAAAAAGAACGAATTAACAACTAATTCGTTATAATTTAACGAATACAAATCTGATTCGTTAATAAATTAAGTTCGCTAATCTAGTTCGTGTGAATTACTTGACGTGTTGGACACAAAGAAGTTCCAATTCGCTAAATATAACGAATGGTCAAACAATGACTTAATCTTTGACTTTCTTGGTCAAGGTCAAAATTGACAAGAACACTGAAAGTCAAAATTGCAATTCAGAAATTTGATTAGTCCATAAGTATCGATGAGTAGCCAAACAAATGACCATAAAGGTCTCGGAAACCCAAAGCGACTCAAATGATATTGATTTGAGTTTCCAAAACATGGAATAATATACTCAAGTTAGGGTTTTAACCGTAATATAAAACCCCGATAATGACCACTTATAATCCACCCATCAATCAGTAGTCAAAACATAATCAAAGAACACCATTGAATTCGGAAACTCATTCCGATGATAATGGTAAAGGATTTATGGTCCATGACATCGTATAACTTAATATTCAATGAAACCTCAAACCCGATAAGAAAACCTTAAAATTAGCCCATCAAACCCTTGTAAGATTTGACGAAAATGATTACGTTGTGATCAGTATTACCTTACGAGCACTAATCTATGATTAAAACACAGAGAACTGCCAATAAAATATTCTGGAAAAATTTGAGCAGAGTAACTTTGCAAATAAGGAAGATTTAGGTGAATAGTAACACGAACCACCCTCACAGTTCCCTATATAGGATGATACGACACACTTTCCAATGTAACAAATCAGATGATTCATTTGAAATTTGAATTAACGAATCTGCTGACTCGTTTTATTTATTTAACATGTGTCATGACGAATCAGATTTTGATTTATTGTCTAATTCTTTAATATATGGGTAACGAATTGAAGTCGTTCGTTACATAGTGCGGAAGCGAATTAGAGTAACGAACTAAGAGATAGTTCGTTAAAACAACCTAATTCGTTATTCATAATTAACGCATCACCTTTTATTTAATTTTAAATGAATAAACAAATAAATAAATGAATTAAATAAAGAATTCATTAAATGTTTTATATTAAATTAAAGAATTTAAATAGGTAAATTAAATGAGTTAAATAATGGATTACAGAGATCCCGTATCTTGATAATCAAAAACCTTAAAATTGTTTCACATTTTGAAAACGATAACTTAAATGAATTAAATAAAACGATATGCAAAATTTTTTTGTATTTTAATCTTTTGATATGAAATATTTACAAAAGAAATATCCGAAACCAAAACGTAGAATAGAAAAATGTTTTTGTGTTTTTGTATGTTTTATCAAAAGAAGTACATATTTTTTGGATTTTTGTTGAGTTTGAGGAGAGAATCATATTGACTAAATTGTCCTTCTATCACAGTTTTATATTTCAGCGATATTATAACTGGCGTTAAGTCGGTCATTGATATTGTTGTCCAATTAAATCTTATAACAAGCCTTCAAGCATTTTTTTGATATGGTTAATGGTTCAATTAGCGCACAGAATATCAGAAACTATCAGCCTCTAATCTCGGTTCAAGCTTAATTTGATTTTTGCCAAATCACCCCAACTTGACTTAAACCATTATAGTGTTGATCAAAATTTTGAAAGTTTTATAACTTTTGAGCAATGCATCAAGTTTCCTTTACTGTGAGTGATATGCACGAGTCCATCTGTCAGCTTGATTAATTGTGTCCCCTGGGGTCTGTTTCTTATTGGTATTGAGATGCGCGCAAGGGAGGAACAATTGTATGACTAACATTGGATTTTGATCAAGTCAGTAGTTTAAATTGTACGAAGTACAGCAGTGATCAAGTTTAATGACTTTGGGTTTGCTCTAGAAGCGAGTGAAATATTCATGCTTATGAATACCTAGATGATTAAGCCACATAAAGACTCACAGTGTCCAGAATCCTAACGCTTGTTATTTGCTTTATTATATTTTTGGGAGATCAACAACTATAAGGCTTGAATATGACTGGTTATTACATTTCTGCATCTTCACCGAGACTTTAGCTAGAGACTAACACCTTTTTCAATTTGAATTTTCTTTATGTTTATATCACTTACTTTCCTTTAACAACTTGTTTAAGACCTATCAATGCACCAATGCATTTAAGCACTCAGTCTTTTAAGCTTATTTCTTACTGGATTTGGGGTCAATCAATCAATGTACTATCATTTTCTCTTTTTGCTTCAAAAACTCAAAATTTTGAGGAACATAAAACAAAATAAATTTAATCGCCCCAGTTACTTTTAATCTATAAATTAATGGCTATCCTATCAATCTACAAGTAGATAACAGGACCAAAACATGCAAGCATGCTCCACACACTTAAATAACTGACATAATTTTCAGCGAGAAAATAAAGTAGAAAGCTTTACGAACACCCCAAATACTTTCCATTGTCAGGTGAATGGCTAACCCGAATATTCACAAGAAATTATCAGGACCAAACATATACAAGTATATGTTCTTCAAATAGAAGTAATTGACATAATTTTCAGCGAACGTAAGCAAAAATCTTTTTGGTTTTTCTCTTTACATACTAGAAACACAATCTTTTTGTCTTTTCGGATTTTTTTTTACAAACGAGAAATTCACAATCTTTTTGACTTTTTCAAAATTTTCTAATAACTAAAATTTAAAATTTCACAATTTTTTTTATTTTTTAAATTTTTCTTTAAGATGCTTTTGGATTATTCTAATTTTGAAACTTAATAGACATGAATACTAGAGACATGAAAACACACTATTTTTGTAGTTTTAAATTTTTTTAATATTTTTGGATTTTATCTATACAAACTAAAAGCACATTCTTTTTCTATTTTCTATTTCTCCCCCTAAAATACAAAACCAAAATAAAATTTAAAATAAAATTAAAGGTAGTTATCCTCATTTTAGGATATCAGCAAGGGTCTTTAAGCCATTTAAACCAAGAAAAAATTGAAAACGTGTTTTATCAAATGCTTTGGTAAATAAATCAGCTTTTTGAAAATCTGTATGTACTTTCTCAAGGTCAATTAATTTCTTTTCAAAACAATCCCATATGAAATGATATCGAATTTCCATATGTTTTGTTTTAGAGTGTTGTACGAGATTTTTGGTGATGCTATAGCAGCAGAATTATCAATTAAAATGGGAGTAGTAAGAAACTTCAAACCGTAGTCGCGAAGATGTTGCTGTATCCACAAAACCTGGGAACAGCAACTCGAGGTTGCAACATACTCAACTTCAGTGGTTGAAGTGGAGACCGTTGTCTGCTTCTTACACTGCCAGGAAACAAGCCGGTTTCCTAAGAATTGACATCCCGCTGTGGTAGACTTGAAATTAATCTTGCATCCTCCATAGTCTGAGTCAGAATAAGCGGTAAGATCAAAAGTATCGTCTTTGGGGTACCATAACCCGGTGTCAGGATTGCCCCTAAGATATTGAAGAATACGCTTGGCCGCTACCAGGTGAGTCACTCGGGGACTAGCTTGGTACCTAGCACATAAACAAACAGAAAACATTACGTCGGGTCGAGAAGCAGTAAGATACATCAAAGAACCAATCATAGCTCGATAGAGGGTATGATCGACAGTATCCTCCAATTTATCCGGTGATAAATTTTGACCCACAGGGAGAGGAGTAGAAGGGGTTTTTCCCGCAGTAATCTTGAATCGGCTCAAGACATCGTTCACATACTTTGTCTGGTGAATAAAGATTCCTTTCGTAGAATGATGAGCCTGCAACCCTAAAAAGAAATTCATCTCTCCCATCGAACTCATCTCGAACTTGGTTTGCATTTATTTCTTGAACTCCTTACACAAACGTCGTTTGTTGACCCGAAGATTATGTCATCAACATAAATCTGAACAAGGAGAAGATCATCACCAATATTTTTATAAAACAAAGTGCAGTCAACAGTTCCACGTTTACAACCATTATCCGTCAGATGGTCGGCGAGTGTGCCATACCAAGCTCTCGGAGCTTGATATAGACCATATAATGCCTTGTTTAAACAGTAAACTCGGTCAGGATAATCAAGGTCTTCAAAACCCGTAGGCTGTAAAACAAACACTTCCTCATGAAGTTCACCATTGAGAAAAACACTTTTGACATCCATTTGGTAGACTTTTATGTTCTTATAAGCTGCATGGGCTAAAAAGATTCGTATGGACTCCAATCTTGCAACAGGAGCATATACTTCGGTTTAGTCAATACCCTCTTGCTGATGAAAACCTTGCACCACTAAACGTGCCTTGTTTCTCACTATCACCCCACGATCGTCTTTCTTACACTTATATACCCACTTAGTCGGAATCGCCTTCTTGACTCTAGCAGGTTTGTCGATAAGATCCCAAACACCCAAACGTGCAAATTGCTGTAATTCTTCTTGCATGGCTTCTACCCAAGAGGAATCTTGAAATGCCATACGAGGAGTAGTTGGCTCAACTTGGGATAGAAGCAAGTGAATTTAGCAAGATTTACAATCCCAGATGAGTGTAAGTCAGCATAAGCACACAATACATTTTTATCACTTGATGAAGCAACTTGATGTCGTGTCTGAACTCCCACATCAAGTTCTCCAATAATGTTTTCTTCGGGTGATAATTATGAATCCTAAGAGTAGGATTCTCAGGAACATCAACAGTTACAAATAAATTAGTGTAGTGTTCACCCAGGTCGTGAGATGAAACATCACTATCAAGTTCGATAACTTGATCAACAACTGGAGTGTCATCAGATGAAGTAGATGAGTTATCGAAGAGAACTGGAGAATCATTATCAGGGTCTTCTGTTGGAGCATCGATTGGAACTTCAACATCATTAGAACTTGAAAATCTTGGAATTACCAATTGTTCTTCAAAACAAGCACAGACTAAATCTTCATTTGGTTGATCAGTTGTTGGAGTAAACGAATTGTATAAACCATCATAATCAAACATCCAGTCGGGACCTTTCCCTTGAGAAGGAGTAGTGTACTTTTGACAGTCCACATGGTACCATTCTTCAGCACAACCAGACGTAAAGTTAAATACTCGTTTATTAGGAGAAGCATAACCCAAGAAATACCCTTCAATGGCTTTTTCATCGAACTTTCCCACATCCTTTTTCAACATCGAACAAGGACACCCAAATGGTTCCAAGTACTTTAAATTAGGGTTACGATTATACAATAGCTCATAACTTGTCTTCTTAAGTCTCTTAACAGTTAGAACTCGATTGAGTGTATAACAAGCTGTATTCACCGCCTCATTCCAAAAATGGATAGGAAGCTTTGAGTCAGCAAGCATCGTTCTAGCAGCTTCAATCAACGTTCTATTCTTTCGTTCAGCAACACCGTTTTGTTGTGGTACATAAGGAGCACGGTATTCTCGATGAATTCCCTTGTGAACAAAAGAAATCCAATACAGTATTTTTAAAATCAGTACCATTGGCACTTTGAATTCTCTTCACTTTCTGTTTGTATAGTGATTCGATCTTAGTGATTAAATTTTGAATGAGAACTGGTGTTTGATCTTTCGAACTCATAAACAAGACCCATGAATATCGTGAATAATCATCAGTAACTACTAGGCAATACCAATCTCCAGAAATACTCGCACGATTCACTGGACCGAAAAGATCCAAATGAAGTCTCTCAATAGGAGTATCGATGGAATTTAATAACTTAGAAGGATGTGACTTTTTCTTCTGTTTGCCCTTTTTGCAAGCAACACAGTGATCGGATAACTTAAAATTCTTCAAAGACACACCTTCAACCAAGTCATTGGCTATTAAATAATTCATCTTATGAACATGTATGTGACCCATTCGACGATACCATTGAATAGAATCTTTCTCGGTTGCTTTCGAGACAAAACATGTTTCGATCGATGTTGATACTTTAGAACTCATATTTAAGACATAAATATCATTTGATCGAGGTGATCTCATGATAACCATGTCCTCGGGAATCACATACCCCGGTTTAAAACCAGACACTCTTTATCTGTAAATATTGTAGTGTATTGTTTGTCACAGATTTGCGACACACTTAATAATTATGGTCCCCCTTGTCACAATAATTAAACTTCTCAAAAGTGATATGCCTATTCGAAACATCACCTTCCTGTGTAATCATACCCCCTGAATTCCCAGCGAACGCCACATAACCCCCTAGAATATTTCACACATTTGTTAAAAGGTCAAGATTTCCGGTAATATGACGAGAACATCCACTATTCATGATCCAGTTTTCACCAGATATGGTCTTGGATGTACCCTACACACAAAATAAAGTGATTAGTTCAAAAAGACAGCCCATGCCTCAGTCTTGGGCACCTTTTGGTTTTCTCGAAGAACATTAAACTTAGCCGAATTCAACTGTTGTTCAGCAACTTGAGAATAAGTTACAGGTTTCTTAGACTTTCGTCTTAAATAAGAAGCTTGAACTACATTTGTGTTCACATTTTTGCATAACGGTTCAGTTGGAATGAACATTGGTTTAACAAAACCATGAGTTTCATTTACATGAACAACTTTTCGAGGATTCACGTTTGAGAACATAATATGAGTATCATCATCATGCAACACAGGTCGTTTCAGAATCTCCTTTATCAAAGGAACCGGTTTGGAATGGTCCTTGACAAAAGGGTGAAGATTTTGAAATTTCTGCTGTCCACAATTTCTCACTACATGACCATGTTGACCGCAAAGAAAACAACTTCTCATGTCAACCCGATCTTGTTGAGGTTTAGCATTAACATATGACAAAGAAAGTTGATGAGAACTCACATTCTTGGTCATGCTCTTAGCAAACTCATCAGATAACTCAGATTTCTTTTTCAAATAAAAATATAAGCTAGAAGAGTTTGAGAAACTTTTCAAGGTATCTGTCCAGTTGACTTTACAAATTGAACTTTCATAGCATGTTTTAAAACTTTCTTTGCTTTAGTCAATGGATCAGATGAAGCTGATGTTTTAGCTTGAGCATACAAACGTTCAAGTTCTCAAATCTTGGAGGTTTCATTGTGAAAAACACTCTCAATCAGTTCAGGTTTAATGATACTTATTGGAATGTTCTTCTCAGTGAACATCGTGTCTATCCCCTTTAATTTAAATACTCTACCAGTAGATGGCTTGGAAATAGTTGGATTTATGAAACACAACAAATCATCATCAGAAATTTTGGGTTTTTCTGGTTTCTCAGCCCTTACTGGTTTGATCTTAACATGATTCTCTTGTTTCACATGAGTTGTGTGCGAACCATACACAACCTCTTCAAATTCATGAGGTTCACAAAGTATGTGATTAGAACTTGGAATGTTCTTGTTTTTGTGTATGATTTCAGGTTCGAACACATCCTCAATGATAACTTTGTCAACACTTTCAACAAAAACTTTGTTGAATTGAACATGAGGTTTCTGAATTGAAGGTCGGGCTTTAACAGTTTCATTTTTAACTAGTTTTGCTTTTTTAGAAATGACTGATTCTTTAACAATCACATTCTCTTCTTTTCTAGAAAATGTATTAGGTTTGTAATCATTTTGAAAAGGTGGTGGAATCTTAACAAAACCTATTCCTTTCTTTGAATCTTTTTGCTTACCAGATACTTCAATTATTTCATTTAACAAAAAAAAGAGTTTCTGAATTTGCCCAATTTGTTCTTTAAATCAAGAACCTCATTTTCAAGCTCGGTGATCTTTGATTTATGTTTCAAAATTTTTTGAAACTTTTGATCATTAATAGTCATTTTAACTGATAACTCAACATTAAGATCATGATTACTTATAGTTAAAGCCTCAATTCTCTTGAATTCATTTGAGAGGTCAAGGATTGTCTATAAGTATCTTTTAACGAAACAATCTCTTTTAGCAAATTATCATTTTGAAGTTTTAGGACATCTATCTTAGACTTATTGGTCTCACAATCAGCACATGATAACTTAGAAGTAGAAGTACTAACCTCATTTTGCTTAGCCATATAAGAAGACGTGGTTGAATAACTGATTTTTGCCATATAAGCAAAAGTAGTTGGAAGCTTTTCACTTGAATCATCAGACTCAGACTCGGTATCAGTATCAGAAGAAAGTTCACTTCCACTCACATCTTGAAAGTACTCAGGAAATCCGAACATTGCCAGATTTGCTTGATTGTTACCACATAGTAACCTTTGTGACCAGTCATCTCCATCTACGTTGGATAACATTGCTTGAGATCCAGAAGACGACGGTTTAACTCCAGAAGACTTTCCTGCATCATTTCCACTTTTACCTGATGAGTTCTGATCTTGTTTTCTAGGACATGTATACTCCTTTTTAGGCTTATCACATTCTTTGGCAAAATTCCCAAACTCTTGACAATTGTAGCACTTAACCTTTAATTTATCAAACCCCAATTTCTTGTTCAAAGATGGAAGATCTTTGCCGTTTGTTTGCATA
The DNA here is from genome assembly GCF_021521415.1 of Bidens hawaiensis. NCBI lineage: Eukaryota > Viridiplantae > Streptophyta > Magnoliopsida > Asterales > Asteraceae > Bidens > Bidens hawaiensis. The sequence continues at coordinate 66,525 of NW_027496243.1, read as the reverse complement.
AACTTTTTCACTTTCCTGACTATCATAGCCATGTTCCATTTTAAGTCCATCAGTTCTAAATCATCAGGATCAATCTGATTATAATCTTCATCTGTCAGGTCACTTGTGGCAATTTTACTGCTAACCAAATTCTCATATGAAGTCATGAAGGCAGATAAGAAAGCAAAATTTTGTTCTGCCTCTCTCATGTTTTACATTTGGTTGTGATGAGAATTGATTTGAAGGTGATGAACTCCCAGATCCTCCAGATGAACCAGAAAAACCAGATGAACCAGTATTTCCAGCCGTGTAGAAACAGGCACGTGGATCACTATACATGGTTGTTGCATTCTCACTTGCATTTTGTTTTAGAAATGCAGTGATAGGTAAAATGGTTGAACTTAATGGCATACTCCCACTATAAAATGCAGGATCTTGACTATCTTTTAAAGACTTTTGACATTTAAGATCGTATTCTCGTGCTTCGATGTTTTGCATAAATTCCGATGCCGTCAAATCTTCATTGTTGAAATAATTATTCTCTTTCAGAACCATAAAGAAAGTCGAGTAAGAACTCGGTAGTGCACTTTTTTATCAATCTCAGAAGTTTTTTCAATCTCATCTTATCCATCTCAGCTATCAAGTGATTAAATCTTTATTTTTAAATATTTTTAAATGTATCAGAGTTTAGCGAAAGTCTTTAAAAAGTATTAATATATTTTTAAATATTAATTTATTTATAAAACTTTATTTATAACAAAATATTAATATATCTTTTGAAACATTTTATTTATAAATATTTATTTTATACTAATATTTAATTTATTTGAAAAGCTTTTCGGATAATAAATATCCGTGTGTTTTATTTATAAATCTCGTTTGATTTTACAAATCATATTGTTTATAATCATTTAATAATTAAAACAATGAGCCATCTCTACCTTGCGAACATCCACTTCATGAATGGCTCTAATTCTTGATGCTGTACTTTTCCTAAAATGTTAAAAAAAAATACATCAGCGATATGCTGGTGAATACGCTGACGCTAAAAATATTTTCTTTTACTTTGTTACCCCTCGAGGGTTACGCAAGCCTCGGCCCATCTTGGCTTAGGAGTAACAGAGTTAAAACAAAAATCATTATAAATTCGAGTCTCTACACTAGGTCACCTCAGCAAAACACTGCAGCGTTTCAACGTAATTAGGTACCATAAATATACACAAGGTCATTCTCACTCGAACATACTTTGGTTCGGACCATCGTGGCTGGAGGTCGTGACCAGGCGTGGTGCGATGTGCCCACCGCGTTCCACATATGTAAGGATCCAGACAAACGTATACTACAGCCTGAGGGCTAGGCTCATACTCTTATTTACAATGTTTTTAGAGACACATAGCCTCATGTAAAGTTTTACATGTAACACATTTGATTTGTTTGAAAACAAGTTTGTAAAAGTGGGGCGTATTCACCTTTTCGATTTGGATCGGCTTCAATACACCGCCCAAGGGTCTTTTTCGTTGCTATCTCGCACCTATAGTACGAGTATAGCCTTTTCTTTGGGATCAGCTTCAATACACTGTCCGAGGGTCTTTCCCTCTTCTTTGTTATCTCGCACCTATAGTACGAGTATAACATTTTGTAAATACTAGATCAACGATCTAGCTTTAGACCTTTAGTCTATTTGCATAATCATTACCTTGATAATCATTTCTCTTTTATAAAATACTTGGACCTTTAGTCCAAGAGGTTTCATCATTGAAACACTACGTTTCTTCTTCATTACGAAACGTATATACCAGTATTCTTAGTTCTTTAATAAACATTATAAATTTTTATTATTATAAAGAAATAATATTTTATCTATACCCTCGTCTTATGAAAACTATGTTTCACTTATTAGTTGATCAAGGTATAGACTATTCCACGACTAGGGTCAATGCCATAATAATACAATAACTTAAGCATAATTTCTACCTCATACTTGGAGTTAAATGCCTAAACTTTGAGCAAGCAGCTCTTCTACTCTATGTCGCGTAATATGACTTAAACCGTCAGAACTTCGGAGTGGCGTAAAATTCCGACTTTATAGCAAGAACTTCGAGGCTTGGGGAACTTATCGCGAGTTGAAATTACCTTGGGGCTCAGTATGAGGAATTGGGAACACGTCGCAGCTTGTCGGATGTCAAAAATAGAGATCGATGCGAGGGATATTGAATGCCCTCAAATGGCCTACCACTCATTTATTCTCGAACCGTCAGGTTGCCATCACGGGTTTTTGCGGCGCCCCTATTGAGTTGCAACATGTCAACGGACACGCATCAAAGTCTTGTCAAATGAATATGTCATAAGACACGGTGGAGCGTTGGAGGCATAACCGTAGATACCTACTGCCACGTTAATTTTTACCATAATCATCCAATCTCTCATGTGATGATATTTCTATGAGCTCTCTACACTTACAAAACTACTAATCATATTGTGAACTACATTCTGTTCAATCAAAAACTCATTCCACTATATTTATATATAGGTATTTAGTAGTTAACCCTTTTTTTTAAGTTGGAAGTTCAGATGCATATCTACATATGGCGGCTATCTTAATTATTATATATTGATATAATTAATTCGTTGTAATATTACATATAGATAGATGGAGAAACAATGTTAATATATTATAAATAATGATGGCATTTAACAAGGATGAGTGGCATAAACAGAATATGTGGCTCCTTATTTGTGAATGAGGTGTTAAAACTTCAACTCAAAGAAACTCACTCTATATTATATTTATGTATAATGTACCAATAATTTTATATATATATATATATATATATATATTAAACCTTAATCATTTAGTTAATGTATCATTATGTCAAGTGCTCGCTTAAATGCCTCATACCTTAAAACTGTCTTTTTATATGTTACATGCTCAAGTAGTCATATTTCGAACATAAACTAAAATTTTTTATTTATATATAGTAAAACGACAAACCATACATTTACACTACTTATATATGTCGGGTAATACATTTTGGTCCTCTTAACTTTACTAGTTAAGAATTCTGGCTCGAAAATTTGGCGGTTGTTACAATTTTTATGCTCTTCTTCTTTATGTATTAGTTTCATTTTAATTTTTGTTTTCAATTTTTTTACTTTTGTCAAAAACATTAAGTTTCCATTCCCATACTTAAGTTTAATATTGTCTTCAATGTGAGAGAAAGGAAATTACAAATAAAATTATGCAAAAAAAAACAATAAAATTAAAAATAAACTAATAAATTAAAACAGACTCCCCTGGTAAATTGACGATATGCCTCATGATTCGTGTTCCACGCCCTTCAATTTGAACATTGTCAGCCAACTATCTTCAAATAACGTCATCTCTCACGAACAAAAACAACAATCCTAAAGCAAGTGGCATCCCCACACTTGTTTATTGTCATAACTCATCAACCATCTCATAAACAACCCCGGAATAACCTGCAAGTAAGAGAAGAAAAACACCGACAGAGCAAAGAAGTAAAACCAAAAAAAAAAATAAAAAAAAAATGAATAAACAGTACCGGATTGCCTCTCGGTAAGCGCTAAGTTTACAAAAGAGTCTTCAACCGGACACGTTCCCGAAACCTCAATCATGAGGCTTCTCATTGATCCTCTTCCCATCTGTGCTCTTCAAGACTCTCCTTTTACAACTGGTTGGAAAAAACTAATTTCCAAACTCACATGGGCACAAAAGTATGCATTCAGCTCGATCCACCAATTCATAAAATTCTGAGGATATGACAAATTCGGCACACTTTGAATCCTCAGTCTAGATATCCTCCTTCATGGGGCTCTTGATTTACGTGGCGATCCACGAACAAATATTTCTAAAGCCCGATCAGCTTCACTGCACAGATGTTAGTGCACGGTTTTGGTCGTCTTGAGTCTTTGTAATCGTTTGTAATTTATTACTATTTTAATATAAGGGAATTTAAGTAATTTATAAGTCCCATTCGTTATTATTATGGCTCATTCATTACGGATGTTTAACGAATGAGACCAATCGTATTTATCATTGTCCATTCGTTAAGGATGCTTAACGAATGGACCTTAATCGTTATTGATATGTATCCATTCGTCATGGAATGTTGACGAATGGGGTATAGCGAATGAGTCATTCGCTATAACATTTTGTTATTTATGTAATGAAGACGAACGAAAGCCATTCGTTACGGAATGTGTAACGAATGACATCCGTCTTCTATATATAGGCTGATTAGCCTACATATTAGTTTTAAGTGTTTTTAAGATTATCTATTCTTGCCGTTACTATGTCCAACTGATTACTCAACAATTTGTTTACATAATTAAGATTATTATACACATACATATATCATATAACTAGATCGTTTTATTAATCGATATGAATTGATGAATCGATTGAAGCACAAAAAGCGATTCTTAAGTGGTATCAGAGCTAACAAGGGTTAGATTGTGTATGTGTTAAGGTATTTTAGTATGAACTGATTGTTAATTCATAGTTTGATTGTTGATTTTTTTTATTCAAATTTGATTTTATTGATTTTCATTGAATTAACATAATGATGAGGGATTGATTAAAATTGGATTCAGTATTGGTTGTTTGGATTGTGTGGTGGTTGAATTGGATTATTGTGTTTGATGAATATGGAATTGGCTTGAGTTTGTGTGTTATTGAAACTAAGGAATCTGTTTGTGTTTATTTTGGATTTTGGACTGATTATGGATGTTCAGAATGCTTTGGGATTGTTTGTATGATTGAGACGAGTTGAATAAGCTATTGATTGTGTGATTTGGTTTAGTTTTGGTTGAATAATCCATAAGTTTGTATTTGTTTGTATCGTGGTTTGTATATGGAATTTCCAGATCTGGAAATCATCTGTTGAAGATTTGAAGATTCATATACTCATTCGTTATGATAAATTTGTTCAATCTTTATAAGTTTGATACTCATTCGTCATCAGAGTGTAACTGATTCGTGCCACGTGTCAAGTTTGTTACAACTGAATAACAAACTTATTCGTTACTGTAGATGATTCGCTATTAGCTATTCGTCATCCAGTGAATCCTCATTCATCACCGAAACTCATTCGTACCAAGGACATTCGTTTTTAGTCATTTGTTCATCTATTCGTTACTCTAAGGTCCCGTTACCGGTGCCTTGATGACCGTCTTTCAAGTCAATCAAAAACCCAATTTAAACTAAATAGTTATAGCAAGTAGGGTATCGTATCACAAAGAGTATGTGGTCAATGTAATTCGTGTACAGATTTAATATTATGAAGTAACTAGTGTTTAGTGCTGATCACACGAGCAACTAAAGTGAATTTAGAGAACTAGCAACAAGCAAGTAAACGAGTTTTAAGCAGTTAACAAAGCAAATCACACCCGAGAATTCAAGTAAGCAACCTACAGTTATCTCATGCAACTTATCAAATTAATTATTAACGATTAACTAAAGACTGATCAATCAGACAAAACCTTAGACATCAACAATCACTTTACACACGGCACTGGTTATCAAACAGTCCTTGTCAGTGTGACTCAGTTAAGGGTAATTGTGTGTTTTATTATATTCATTCATATGATCAATTATCTAGCAACTAGTAACAGATCGTTCAGACTAACGTAAACCTAAACCGACCGAACACTCAGAAATACCAGACATCAATAATCATATATCAATTGTCAATAATAATACAATAATATTCTTAGTCACATGAGAAAAACTATAAAGATTACAAACTATACATCCCGGGTGCGATTATAGGAGATTAGCCGAGCCATGACATCATTGAATCTTCAATACGGATGATATGAATCATATGTAGGGTCTTGGCACAAGCTATGGTGGTGAAAATCGCCTCTTGTAGGTGCTGGAATCGCCTCTTGGTCGTCAAAACAGAGTTAGGGTTCTTTATGATGAAGAATATAACCTAAAATTCCCGTCTGCACCCCGCATCGCGATACGCGATGGGGTCGTCAATGGTCCATCGCGTATCGCGTTGGAACAGAAAGTCAAACAATTTAACATCCCATCGCGATACGCGATGGGTCCTCAAGCAAGCCCATCGCGTATCACGATGGGTCTTGTTACCAGCAATCTTCAGTAAAATTCCTCGTTTCGCATGCTGGACATCCAGGGTCTTCATACCATGTCACAACAGGTCCAAATTGAGTACTTAAACATCTGTGACCTGAAAACCAATAATACATGAATGAAGTATCGAAAGTTCTAGAGTAAATGATTAAAACTAAATAATAAACAAACTAAAACATATACAAATTAACCGACCATCACATCCCCACACTTATATTTTGCTTGCCCTCAAGCAAACTCTAAAGCAAACATCAACCTCCATCATAAGCATGTAGATTATCGCCATTAATACTAGTAAGGTTTAAGGTCATACCTAGTTTCCCAGACTGACACTTTTTGCTTGCCCTCAAGCAAACTCTAAAGCAAACACACATGCTCATACCCCTCGTAATATAACATCTCTCCTCTCGGTTTAATATATGGACTAGCAAAAGATGTGCCAGTATCACTCTGCTCTCAGTATCACTCATAAGCAAATATTCATCCATAAAGCTGCTTTGACACAAATGCAAATCAAGAGGTCTTAAAAAGGGTTGTAATGGGGCCCGGTGTAAGGGTACAGAAGGAAATATTTAAGTAGCTCAAACGATCCGACCCGGCTTATTACAAAACATCTACATAAACGAAATTGCTATACAAACTGACTGACTTATTATATAACCTCTAAATAAGCAAACTAACATACACACTGATTTCATTTTTTTACATAAACGAACTTAAACGAACTACTGAATACATAACTGAATATAACAGACATCATTTTGGCTTTTTCCTCAATTTTTTTTAAAGCATAATAACGTGATGCTTAATAATGGACACATACAAATACAATTACAAATAAACCTAGTAAGCCGGATCGTCTCGTAACATAATGTCGGGGTTAAACAAATGAAATATAAGTCCAAGAAAAGTTTTATAAGGGACCCAAACCCCCGGCCCTCACATTAACCATCCTCATATGTATAATGTATGAGGCCCCAACCCCCTAGTACCCACACTCATCCAGACGAGGCTTAACCAAATTGCCTCTATCACTTTCGCATTTTGCCAACTACGATCCCGTAACCCATGAACATCAATGAAAGAACTCAAATGACATGTGTGTACTATATATTATATGTGTATTATATATATTTGGGTCAACTCTCACACGTACCAAAGGAATAGGGTTGACGATATAAACATGTGTACCTGTCCCCATGACTCGTTATCCCTGCCTAAACGACCCCATTTTCAACTTCTCGTTATGAAAACACTTGTGAGTAAGACTATTGAGACGCTGGAAAACCAACCATGACCAGAAACCTATAACTTGGCATTAATGGCAATAATTAACAGTTAACAACTTTGGTTTTTGAACACTCTTTGAGGTTATCGGGTTAAAAAATTTCAAATTTCCCCCATTCTCACACTTGAGGTCTACATTGTCCTCAATGTAAGAATACTTAACATTATCTTCACAGTTAAAATAGATAAAACGATTAATGAACATTTGAGGGACGAGGTTGAAATTGACTTTTTGACTTATTAAGCAATTTAAAAATTCGGGGCTCAAATATGGCGGTTCAACTAACAATTATACATTTACATTTTTAACATTTAAAGTAATAAAAACAAAATAAATTATGAAAACGAAATCACCTAATATCAACGGGACTGGAAGAGAACCAGTTGGCTCGCGAACCCTCATAAACACTCGTATACTCTCGTCTCATCCAATTACCAAACTGATAATCGAACCTGCAAAATCTCGAGACGTGTAGAAGCAAGCTTCTCACAAGTGTAAGATATAGGTCTTTTAAGAGTTATGAAAATGAATATTTCTTAATTTTATTTAAATAATTACCGAGCCAAATTAAGTCGTTTCATAATAAATTCTGTTAAATTAGTTAAAAATATTAAAAGACCTAACTCACTTTCGTAGGAATCACAATTGCATTTAGTGTATGCAACAAGCCCTTTAAACCTCCCGGTAGCCCGGGAGGACGAGTGGGGTCTCGTGAGGGTTTATAGTGAACTACACCCACAAAGTTCGATTACAACAAAATATACAAATAAATCAAACACAGCAGCAATCAAAAGATATATATACATAAGCACCCGACCGGTTACCCATACAGTATTCCCCATAATAATATAATATAATACAGACCATGAGAATAATAAAAACAAATAAAGTAAAAAGGTAACCAAAAATCTACTACTATGGCAGATTGTCGTCTGCATCATCCTGCGGGTCCACCGGCTACTCCAATGTAATAATCAATGATTGCGGGTGCGGTACCTGTGAAGCAACAAATAACAAACGAAAATAGTCATCATGGCGGGCCAGGTGGGACCGCGTCTCTTCTCTGTGGGCTCTAGCCTACTCCCTCTCTGCCCGAACCTCTGCCAAAATCTGCTGACACATCGTCTCGAGTGTGCCTGGCTGCTGCGGCTGCTGAGGTGGTGGCTGTGAGGATGATGTTTCTGATGCCTGCCTCAACGGATGCTGCTGCTGAGGGCGCTCAATGCGCGGGATCCGAATGCGCTGACGATGAGTCGGGATCCCCTGCTGCAAGGCCACAGCTGCATCGGAACACTCCGGCGGTGGTACTTGTGGGCCCTCTCGGACCGGGATGAGCCGGGGTGGATCGTCCATATCATAGATCCTGACTCTCCAAGCATCCGCCAGATCAAACGTCACCGTGGGCGGTCCATGGGTGAAGTAATCCTCTGAATATCTGTCAAAACCCCCAGATTCCTCGCAATCTGCGTAATATACGACCCCAAAGATAACTGGGCCGACGCTCCACGTAAACTCCGGCCTCTGCCGAACGATGTGAGGAGTAGCATCGATATGTTGGTCTCCCTGCCAGTGATGATATACATGAGGCACAACAAATCGAAGTTGCTACACTTATCGCGGTCTGAATGACGACCAGCGATAGTGTAAGCAACAATGCACTGTAAGTATCGGTGGATGGGGCCCGAATGGAGGATGCCACTACAGCGCTAGAGTGGACCCCGTCCGCGATCTGCTCCTAAAACTGATCCAAATCAGGCTCTGTGAGCCAAAATTATTGGTCCCGCTGCTGACTCGTTGTGTAACCGCGAATGCTCTGCAAGAACGCGGGAGTCTAAACATACTCCCGCGTAAAAAAGTTAGTCGCGACAGCGAAATCGGGAACCGACATCTCATACACGTGTCGTCCAAGCGAGAACGACACGGCATGTGGCTCGTTAAAATCGGGGGCGGTGTATGTGAACGTCGAGTAGAACTCGCGTGTGAGCTCGACATATGTTCTCGAGTCACACTCGAGTACTGCCCGCCACCGATCTGACATCAATCCCTGTAGCGTGGTATCCGCCTCTAGAGTACGTAATAAATCCCAATCAAAAGTCCTCATACCCAAGAGCTTCATACCTCGAATGAGCATATACCTGGCGTACTCCTCGGACGTAATCATAAATCGGAGCACCTGGTGCGGACGGCGTCCATTGCCCATGATATCCGCTGGCTCGATGCTAGGCCCAGTCCTCTGCCTCTTGTGCCGAGAAGACTCTGGTGCATCAGACATATCTGCAAAATCACACATGCAAGTTAGATATGTCAACAGTCAATGCGGAGCCGACCGCATAGCATTTCGGTCGCGGTTGTCCCACGTAATAAAATAATATTAAAATAATAAAATATTATAAATAAAAAGAAATAAAGCCAAAAAATTCGAGGACACCCGTTGCGTATTTCTAAAAACCAGATTAACCCGCCCGAATGGAGATTGAGTGCGGGCAGATAATCAATTTGCAATTCAAACACGTCAAATTCAAACTATCAAAGTGTTACCGAGACTCGACTTGACTCGATTAAACACACACAACCAAACAGAACGAAACAAACCAACTAACTCGAACTAGCTAACACACAAAGTGACAAACTGTCTCGAAAAACGTGCAAAACAATATTCAACATGTCGGTGACAAAGAAGATGTGACAAATCGGGTTTTATGAATAAAATATTAATCAATGAAGTTCAAAAATAAACATTTTATAACGAAATTCCAGTATCATTTATTTAACAAAAATAATGATTTTAAATCTTGAACTATTAAAAGCCGTTCTATCACACTCTCTTGTTTAACGATAACCCGACAATCACAAATTCGACACTCAATAAAACCAATACCCGATAACCAAACCAAGTAACAAAGTAAACAACCGACCAATCAAAGTTCTAAACACACTACCCAAGAAACCCGGAAAACTCACGACGGTTCTATTCCAAACAATAAACCTACTGTGCTCGTACCCGCAACCCGATAAAGTTCTTGAACAAGCATAAAATAATATAAAAACATACCTCGTAGTCGGGGATATTGAAAATAACAATAATATTAGCGGTGGTGTACGGTAGTGACGGTGGTGACAGTGGTCTGTGGTGGTGATAGGTATATGGTGACGGGGTGAATAGGGTGGACGGCTGGGTGAATAGGGTGGACGGCGGGGGTGTAGATGGTGGTTGTGACTGTGATCACATTGATGGTGGTAGGGATGACGGCGAGTGGTGACGGGTTTCGGTGGAGTAGAGTGGTGGTGGTGGGTGGAAGCGTCGGTGGTGGGTAGGTGATGGTGATGGAGGTGGTGGATGGATTACGGCGGTGGTGGGTGTAGGGAGATGGTAGGAGTGGATTTGGTGGTGGGTAGGTGTGGCAGGAGAAAGAAACAGAGAGAGAAGAAAGAAGACGAAGAAAGATAGAATAAGAGGAAGAAGAAGAACCGTTTTTTAATATACTTATTCGGACTCCACGACCCATCGCGATACGCAATGGGTCAATTGGGTGGCTATCGCGTATCGCCACCCAATTGGGTCAAAATTAGGGTATGGCGATGGGGTAGTTGGTGACGTCATCGCGATACCACGATGGGTAGTTGGTGACGTCATCGCGTATCGCGATGACGTCACAGATGACAGATGCCTCTTCTCCATCGCGATACGCGATGGAGGTAATAAGAACTCCATCGCGTATCGCGATACGTCTACTCTAACTAATGCTTACCGAACTCCTCTAATTTCCAACTTTTCAACGAGCTTCCCCACACTTTGCGTTTACTGCACAAAACTCGAGACGACACTAAGTACACGACTCAACAAAACAAAAACAAACTAGACAGACACTTACAAACCCCGGGTTGCCTCCCGTAAGTGCTGAATTTAAAGTCTACAGCTCGACAATGCCTCGAACTCAGTCATTTTCATAAACCGGTGAAGTCACAATAAAACTCACCGATTCTTCATCCAGCTCGTGTATGTCCTTCATCTCCAGATATGGCTTCAGTCTATAGCCATTTACCACTTGCCTCAAATGATTATCAAAGTCTTCAATCTCGTATTAACCATGATTCCCGACTCTTACAATCAAATACGGGCCCGTCCACTTACTTTTCAACTTACCCGAGAATAGTTTCATCCTTGTGTTGTACAACCACACTCGTTGACCAACTTCAAAATTCTTCAACCAAATGTTAGCATCATGAACTTTTTTCATCTTCGCCTTGTAAATAGACGCGCAATCATATGCCTCGTCTCTCAACTCCTCGATCTCACACAAAGCCAATTTTCTCGCCTTACTTGCATCATCATAATCCATATTAACCTGTTTAGTAGCCCAAAACTCCCTTTGCGCAATTTCAACCGGTAAATGGCAATCCTTTCCATACACAAGTCTATACGGAGTGGTTCCAATTGGCGTTTTATAAGCGGTTTGGTAGGCCCAAGGGGCATCGGTCAACTTAGTTGACCAATCCTTTCGATCCGCCTGAACGGTTTACTGTAAGTGATTTGCCTATTGGAAACCTCAACTTGTCCACTCGTTTGTGGATGGTAAGGAGTTGCAAACATATGATCAACATCATATGGTTTAAGCAATTTTCCGAATTTAAAATTCTTAAAATGAGATCCCCCATCACTTATGATGGTTTGGGGGACACCAAATCTCGAGAAAATATTACATTGAACAAAATTTCAAACAATTATGTGATCATTTGTCCTAGTGGCTATCGCTTCAACCCATTTAGAAACGTAATTGACGGCCACTAGGATATACAAATTACCGTGTGAATTCGGAAACGGGCCCATGAAATCGATCCCCCAGACATCAAAAATGTCAAAAACTAGGATTGGGTTCAAGGGCATCTCGTCCTCTCTTAGAAATATTCCCGATTTGTTGACACTTTAAACAATGTGTCGCGAACTCGTGTGCATCCTTAAAAACTGAAGGCCTAAAGAAACCACTCGTTAAAACTTTTCGAGCGGTTTTCTGGCCACTAAAATGACCACCAAACGCAGACGAATGTGCGTGTTCCAACACCGATCTGACATCCTCCTCGGGTATGCATCGTCTGATCATCTGATATGCACCAATTTTGAACAAATCTGGGTCGTCCCAAATGTACTGTTTGGCTTGGGACATCAACTGTTTCTTCTTTATCCTTGGCCAGTGCTATGGTAAATCACATGCAAATTTAAAATTAACAATATGTGCAAACCAGGGATTTTGTGAAACTGCCAGAATATGCTCATCCGTGAAGGACTCGTTAATGGGCCCATCTGTGTTCCTATTTTCCACCATAATTCGGGACAAGTGATCTGCAACAACGTTTTCACTTCCTATCTTGTCCCGAATCTCTAGATCAAATTCTTGCAGCAGCAAAACCCATCTGATAAGCCTCGATTTTGCATCCTTTTTATCCATAAGGTACGTAACTGCAGAATGGTCTGAATAATTGATTACTTTACTTACCCAAATATATGACTTGAATTTATCTAGAGCATATACTACTGCCAGTAATTCTTTCTCAGTTGTTGTGTAATTCAATTGAGAATCTGAGAGAGTTTTAGTCGCATAGTATATTGCTAGGGGTTTCTTGTCAACCCGTTGACTCAAAACAGCCTCGACCGCATAATCAATTGCATCACACATTATTTCAAAAGGTAAACTCCAATCCGGTGATTGCAAGATCGGGGACTCAACTAATTTCAATTTCAGAATGTCAAAGGCCTTAGCACATTCATCGTTAAAATCAAACGGGGCATCCTTAAGTAAAAATTTACATAAGGGTTTGGTAATGTCACTAAAACCCTTAATAAACCGTCTATAAAAACCAGCATGCCCTAGAAACCATCTAATGCCTTTGACATTGGTGGGATGAGGTAGAGTAGAAATGACTTGGACCTTAGCCCGGTCCACCTCGATCACACGACTCGAAACAACATGGCCCAAAACAATCCCCTCTTGGCCCATAAAATGTCTCTTTTCCCAACTTAGAACCAAGTTCGTCTCGACACATCTTTTCAAAACCCTTTCGAGTTGGTTTAAACATGACTCGAAAGATGTGCGGAAAATAGAAAAATCATCCATGCAAATTTCCAAAGACTCCCCCACCATATCTGAAAAGATACTCATCATGCACATATGAAAGGTGTCGGGGGCATTACATAACCCGAATGGCATTCTGTCAAGTCCCCGATTTCAGCTGGATCTTACTCAAATCATGCCATAACTCACACAAATAAATGTGTCGACAAGGGAGTTAATGACGGGTTGCTATATTTAGAAAGATTACTGTTTATTAAAGGCCGAATCAATAATAAACAGGGTAGTTGCAAACAATATTCAAAGGTAACTAACACGCACAAGATTCACTCATAATATTTCCATTCATATAATGTTCATCATACAAATGGTAATCGATTTAGGGTTTCTTGATAGGAAAGTTATATCCGTACGATTCTAAGACAGCCATCACACTCAAATATTCTCTCTGAATTAATGATTATGTCTACCTTAGGAGGCGTGCCCTAAATTATTCCTTTTATAGGCCTGACACCTCTTTTACAGCTGTCATTCCTTCTAGAAACCCTAAATGCTAAAAAATATTCAAATTACATATTCAGAATTATTCTAAGTGTAAAACAAGTCTTCCGGGTAGGCATTGCATCAATATTGAGTTTCCGAGTAGGCTATGTGCTCTGCCATCCTTCAGAACTTGGTAACATAGAAGTGTGCTCGGAATCATTTTCCGGGTAGACTTTACTTGAAGAGTATTTTAGCAAGTAAAATACTCACCGGGTAGACTTCAATCTTCTTGATTTTGCCAGACTTTTTCCGACAAACCCTTACGAGCAACCTTGTTCTTCAATGATCCCTTTGACCCTTTTGCTGAAAATAGCTTATTAGCAAAGTGTGCTCGGCAGCACTGTTCCATGCTTGAGTTGAACCTTGCCCGATGTTACTTAGAGATATTTCATTAAAACATCAAGCCTACTTGGACCACTGTTATTAAAAAATACCTTGCCCGGTCTTCCAATCACTTAGCTTCATGAGCTTGGTTAGCCAAAAAACTTACTCAGGAGTAAACCATGCTCGGCGAAGAACAATCTTGCTTGACAAAGTGATCCTTTCCCGGGTTTATCGTAACTAGTGAACCTTGCTCGGCATAACACTAATTAATGAACCCTGCTCGGATATTCACTAAAGAAGAATTCCAAAAGATAACCTTGCCCGATAGAAAAATGTACCCAGGTAAGTAAAAGCTTGCTCGGAAGTCTAAGGTGTGCACGGATTCATACTTAGCGAATTCTGTGGAGGTTGAGAAGATTCCAATCTTTCATATATCTCCCTTAGGTCAAATCTTGACTCAACAATCTCCCCCTAGATTGGAACACCTCAGCTGACCCAAAACATTTCTATGGTTACTTACACTTAGTCAAAATACACATCAAATTAAAGTCAAAATACATATTCATCAAAACTTAAAAAATTACATAATCAGAATTCTGTCCGAAGACATTACATAACAAAGCCTATTCTAGGAATCTTGTCTTTTCCTTGCATTGTGGGCGGCTTGTCTTTTGTTGACTATTACTGATGCAGCTCTCAGCCTAAGGATATCAAGGATTTGGTAGTGAGTGTGACTTTCTGGAATGACCAAATCCCTTATATCCTTCAGATCTTCATCATGCAAGTAAGTCAAGTCTTTATCCTTTTTGATTATCCCTAGTGCTTTTCCATCAGAGTTTCTTAGCACATAATGGTCAACATTTTCTTTGTATTCAATTTCAGTTATGATGCCATTTCTTTGAAATGTGTAGTTGGGGCGTGTCATTCTTCTTTCAAGACTTATGCATGTGTTCATGTTTGACAAAGGATTCTGATCTTCGACATTTATCTTGTAGTACAGTTCAGCACTGTTCATTTTCTTTAACTTCTCTGTCCTTCTTGATCTGTGAACTTGAATCATTCTCCAACTTCTCTTCTCTTTTAGGAACGGGAATCCTTTGTTAGCTTCATCCTTCAAAAATTTTGAGAGATCATTCATTTGTCTCCCAGCCATCTTATTTCTGTTTCTATAGTCATACAACCTGAGTGTGACCATTCTTTCTAGTTGTTCTTGTGTATATTCATAAAAATCACTTCTCACAACTATGTCTCTCAGTTGTCTGCTTTCCATAATCACTTTCAAACATTCAGAGATAGAATCATAGTAGAGTTCTCTTCGAATATCCACATCTGATTGTGGTCTTGCTGTTCTTTGGGATTCAGTTCTACTTGATGATGCATCCAACCTTGAAGCTAAGGGCCTAGTTGGAATAGACTTTTTTGGTTTTCTAGGCCCCAAATTAAAAGTTTTGATGTAGATTGACCCTACCATTTCAGGTGGAAGATTGGCAAGCTCAACAAGGTCATGTCCTGCTTGTTCTTTAAGGATCAACATCATTTTGTTTAACCCAGGATTGTTTGACAATCCTGCAGGTACAAACCTTCCATCCACAAAGCTTCTAGGGTTCTCACCTTCCCTCAGAGCTTTTTCCCAATCAGCCTTTTGAATGTAGAAAAGCTTTTAAGTCTTCCTTTTCCAAGGCATTAAAAGTGTCTTCATCCATTCCCCTCTGATTTATCATTATGCCCCTCAATATCTTAATCATTTCTTCATTTTCCTAGGGGACAATAGGTTCATCTTCAGGTTCAGGTTTGACTTCTTATGGGGTTGGGATGTCAACCGATCTGACTTGTTCTTTCAATTTCTCCCTCAAAGTTTGAATTCTTCCTTTCTTTGCATGAGGTTTATCAGATGGTTCAGACTGTTTAGTGGAGATATCAGATTGTAACCTTTTCAACAATTCTTTTCTTTTAAGCTTGTTGTATTGGTCCACCACTGATTCTCTTGTCAGATTTTCAACTATCTCCGGTGTCAACCCCTTTTCCAATAGGTATCCACACATACCTCCAAACTTCTTTTTCAGAGATTCCATATTTTCAATCCTTTCATTCTCCTTAACACATTTTTCTATCACTTTTTCTCTCTCACTGTTGTAAAGATCTTGAAGTTTGTCAAATTTGAAGTGTGTTAGATCTTTTTCTGAATAGCCATGCCTTCTAAAATATTCTCTGTATTTCTGATCATCTCTATTCTTTTGTTGCATAGCCCTCTTGATCTTGTTATTTTCCTTTTCAAGTCTCTTATTCAATTCATCATCATTCATTTGAGCAATACTCTCAAATTTCACACCAAGTGCTTTTTGCTTCACAATCAAAGGATTCTTCATTTTTGCATTTAACAAAATCTGCTAAATGTTATCCCTTTGTTCATCAGTCATTGTCACATGTGGGGACTCAACATTAGCTGCTACAACACTTTTATCTTGATCATCATCAGATTCATCCTCCTCCTCAGTTGAATCATTAACTGCATCTATTTTGGGTTCATTGGGAGTTGGATCTTTAGGGATTGGCACATTTGGCACTCCCTGCACATGTTCTTCTGGCCTAAGTGTTTGTAAGGGAATTGTCTTTATTGGACTTTCCTCTTCATCAGGAGTCTCTACAAACTATTTATTCTTTTCATCCCATTTTCCCTTCTTAGCAGTTCTTTCTTGTTCAGACTGTTCATGTGTTCTCTTTCTTCTCTCATATATCTTAGCAAATCTGTTGACTTTCTCAGCAAATTGTTCATATAGTTTTGAAAGTCTTCTTGTTTCTGTTGTAGTGGATTCTTTGTTTGAGTCACATTTTCCCTTTCCGGCCAGGTGTCAGTTGGGTTTTTCTTTAAATCTTGTCTCACTTGCTCAGCCCATTTTCTTGGCAGCCATTGAAGCAATGGACTCACCAATCTCTTCTTCAACATTCAATTCCATACTCACATTGGTTGGTACAGCAGTTTCATTTGATTCCTTTTCAGGTTGACTTTGAGGTTGAAACATGCTTACCACCATAGCCAAGGAGTTTTCTACCTCCTCAACTCTTTTCAGATTAATCAGTGCTTCTAAAACAATCTAATCCTCAGCCTCATCTTCATTTAACATTTTGGCCACATTGGCTTGAGAGATCAGTTCTTCCTGCTCTGCTAATTCTTGAGGAGTCAAGGTTTGGGCTAGTATCTCCCTCTCCCTCGTTTCTCTCATAATGTTTTCATGTTCCCTTCTTGAAGCAGCAGCAACTTCAGCATCATCTCTAAACAAGATGTCTTTCATTGGATTTGCCTTAACAGGCACTTTTTTAGTTACTTTTGCTTTTCCCTTACTCAATCTTCTCTGGAGCTCTTCTTCAGTTTCAGGCTCAATTTCATCAATATCTCTATCCATATTTTCCATCTCTTCATCATATTCTACAGTCTTGGAGTTCACTGTTTGTTCAGTTTCTGGTTCAGTGAGTATCAACTCCTCAGTGGCAGCATCTTCTTCATTTACAACATCAGTTTGATCTTCAATTTGAATGTCAGTCAAGACATCAGTTGCTACATCAGTAAGAATCACATTTTCTTCATTGATTTTCATTCCAGTTTCATTTACAATCTCCTCATCATTCCTTTCCTCATCATTCTCCTCACTCCATACAACTCTCACAATCTCATCATTCATATCCTAATCTTGTTCTCCACCATCAGATTTATCAGCTTCATAGTCTACATCCTCCATTCTCCTCTCCTCACTATCCTCATCCTCATCATCATACGCATTCAAAATCAATTTCAAACCATCCACAGTCTCTAAACTTGTTTCCTCCCCAGTCTCAACATCCACCATAGAGTCAGTTGGTATATTCACATTCTCCCCCTGTTTTGGGGAAGCTGAGGTCTTCTCAACCTCCTACTCCAGGGCTTGAATTTTTAATTTAGCTCGAACCAACTGATCTAACAACATTACATTCTCATTTGTAACCTCGTCATTTCTTCTCTTTAATTCAACATTTTCTTTCAGTAAGTCCAAATTTCTTAGGAATAGGTCTGTGTCAGTATGTGGGGTTGTAGGTGGTGATGTAGAGAAGGGTTCATGTTCAGGTTGTTCTCGGTTTGTGATTTGAGTTTGGAAAATTAATTGTGGTGGTGATTGTGTATGAGGTGGGCTTGGAATAAATGGATCTGAATGAATTGGGATAGTGGTTGGTGGTGTTTGTGGTGTTGGGGATGTGTGAGTTGATGTTTCAGGCTGGATCAAGGTTAAGGTTTGGGGTGGTGATTGAGTGGTTTGGTGTATTGGAGTTTGTGGTGGTGATGGTATGGGTTGGTCAGTGGATAAAGGTTGTTGTGGTGGTGATTGAGGTGGTTGTACTGGTTCTTCAGGTTGCCCCCCTGATCACGTGCATCACCAAACATGGCTCCTCCATCCCATCCTTCATCTCCATCATCATTGTCATCATCTTCATCATCCAACTCATCAACCTCCTCTTCCTTCTCTGAGCTCAGCTCAGGAACTGACATTATCTCCAAATCATGGTTCAGTAACCATGGTAAAATTTCAAATGGTATATTGGAGTTAAATCTGTTTGCTCTTCTTGGATTTGCAATTCTTCTATAAGTGTCGGGATTTTGCAGCAGATGAGTAGTGCCAATTAAAGGTAAACCTTGTAGTTGCCTATTAAAGATTATCTGTAAGATCTGGGATACTGTAAGAATCTATCCACTTCGGCTTTATTCAAATTTCCAACCATGCCTTCAAATATCAACTTTGAAAAGTTGAAAGGCAGATCATATATGATACAAACAGTGGTATTTGTTAAATCACGACTCATCAGAGTCCATGATTCTTTTCTTGGAGCAAACCCCTGTATCACATGGTGAATTAAAAATCTGTATAATATAGGCAACATTCCCTTATGAAATTGCCCATCATATAAAGTTCCCTGATATCCCATCGTCTGTTCAAATATCCTCATCATGTGAGCTTTATTGAAGTTTATAGAGTTATGGTCATCATCATGTAACTGTAAGCATCGTCTTATCATTCTTTCTGTTACATGTATTTCATGGCTTGCAACAGTTGCTTCGATTCTTCGACCATGTATGTCATCAACAAGTCTTGCAGAGCGCCAGAAATCGAGTGAATGATTTCTATATATTACTGGGCTCTCTGTTAAAGCAAAACTCACATTCGATCTAGCCATCCATGTAATCATTCTTGCCACCGGCTCATTATCAGGAGTGACTTGCAGCAAGGCACACATATTATGCTTCTTTTCAAAGACATATTTAGGTTGATTTTCTTCCTTTGCCATATCTGAACAACACAATCAAACATATTCAAACTGAAATTAGCACAAAAGTTCATTACTTTAAGCAATTTCAATTTATAAATTGGAAGAAGAAAGAGAGAAATTTCATTAAGAACCTTTTCTTCGACAAATTTATAACCTAATAACAAAAAAAAGTGTTAGTAATCAGATACATAATCAATGCCCATAATCAACTAATAGTGGTCGGAAAACAATGTATTATTGCTTACCGAGTCGGAATTAGTGGGTTGGTAAAGTTAGGGTTTGGATTAATTGAAAGCGATGAGTCGGTTTGTATTACTTAGTGTAATTAGTCGAAGGAGAGAGAGAGAGGGGGGTAAAATAATGTAAAAACCGTCTCTCACTTCCTCTTATATACCTTTTGAAAAGTGGGTTTTAAATGTTTTTTGTCGTTTAGTGAGTTATAAGCTGTCAAATAGTAACACTATCCACTTGATATTTTAAAAACATTTGAAAAACATACAACTTTTCATAATTTAGGTTTGGTAAACCTTACTTGGAAAAGTAAATCTTTGCAAAGTCTACTCGGTATACTTCCACTTACTCAAAGCTTACTCGATTATAAATTGGTATAAATTAGAAGTTAAATGAAGAAAGCTTACTTGAAATACAAGATTTCTTGAGAGCTAAATCACAAGTAACATTAATCAAGTATAACACATCAAGCATACAACCTTACTAGGAATCAGTTAAGATGCCCAAATTATTCTACATCTAATTTAACTACCTTACTCATTAAAAACATTTAGTCACAAACTTTACCTGTAATAGTACACATTCACAATAATTTGTCAAGTATACTCTGAATCAGAGTATGCTCGACAACCTTTCAAGAGTACATAATGCTAGAAAATGGATTCATAGCACACACTGTACCCGGAAAGTTAGATTGAAATTACCCAAGTATATTCGGGGAACATTTGAAAACTCAAAGTGTGCCCGGACAACCTTCTTATGCAGAGTATACCCGAATAACCTTCCTAGAGTACAAAGTATGCCCGGAAAAGGACTTCTAGCAGACAGTGTAGTTGGAAAGTTAAGTTTTGAACTCACCAAGTATATTGAGGGAACAAAAGTGTACCCAAAATATAAAGTGTGCCCGGAAAACAAGGTTTGCCCGAAAAAACTTGTAGTTTCAAAGAAAACATATTCACACAAATCACAAAGCTTACTCGGTGTACTAACCTAGTTTCTCAAAGTTTGCTTGGTATAACAATCAGCATATATAAAATGCAAAGCTTGCACGGAACAAGAATTTCTTGTTAAAAGCTAGCTATAACACATAATCATCTCAAGACTTCAAGCTTGCTTGGGAAATTAGTACAATAGTGTACTCTACCTGAGCATGCCCGAAAATCATAAACTTAGCCAAAAATGATTAAGCTTGCCAGGAAAGGTCAAAAAGCATCAAACCTTACCCGAAAATACATATTCAACCATATTCAACTGTTTTGTGCCCGAAAAGGTTAGAAAAGTTCAAACCTTACCCGAACTTACATATTCAACCTATTAAAGGCAGAATGCAACACTTTTTGACTTAGACCACTTGTCAAAATGTATTTTTCATTAATGATCATAGTTTAAGAGCAAATGGTGCATTTAGGGATCAAATTTCAGTTGTATTTCCTTTCAAAACAGTTTCCTTCATTTTCTGAAAAGATCTCAAGAATGGGTTCATATTGAGTAAGTAGCTTTCTCAATACTTCATTCTCAGCATTATTATGATAACATAGATAGGTTAACAGCAGGTCTAGACTTAGCATGAATTTCATCTCTTTTGTGATATGATTAAGGTTCATTTAGTAGGTTAATGCATTAATGGTCAACACTGTGCTATGATGCCTCATATCTCTTCTCAAAGCTTATTTGCCTTTCCCCAGATCACCCCAATTTGACTCCAACCTCCTGTATTTGGTCAAAAGTTGTTTTTTGTTTGACAGAACTTATTGAATATTTTTGTATTTTTGATATTCAAAAATATATATAGGTTGAACGTTGGACTTACTGTTAAATAGCAGGCCTTTCATTCGGGGCATGACAAGATTTTGTTAAATCCCCTGGTCCCTGTAGTTCTTGTTTAAACCCTCTTGTTTGATAAAATATTTAAAACACTTAACAACTTTTGGTTGATTTATTCATTCTTCCCCTTGTTTTTTTTTTATATTTTCTCAAATTTTCTAACAGCATGTTCTTTGTCATATTAAAGATGCTTCATTTTTGGTTGACCAAATAACAACAGGCTTGTGTATGACTAGGTAATCACTTTTCTGCCTATCATTTGGTGAAATTTATCTTGAGACATGCAAAGACAACTATGTATCTCCACATAAAGGTTAGCATATTCATTATGTTTATATCACCTTAGATTTTACACATCATGGGAAAGCAACCATACATGTTAATGACTATACAAAGGTCCTTTTAGCCTATTAAATCCATATGATTGGCAAAGTAGTCAATGTACTATCATTTCCCTATTAAATACTGTTTAATATTCAATCACCCCAATATCTCTACATTGGCAGGTAAATGGCTATCCTGTTTGACCACATGTGGTTAACAGGACCAAACATACATGTGAATATATGTCCTTTCAAAGTCAGAGTTATTGACATAGTTTTAAGTGAAGGAATAAGAAACAAGTTATAATTGCCCCAAATGCTTTCAGTTTTCTAGTTAATGGCTATCCTTTTAATCTATAAAGATTATAGGACCAAACTTACACAAGTGTATGTCCTTCCAACTGGGCAAATGACATAATTTTCAGCAAAAAATAACTACATGAGACTTTTCTTTAAAAATCCTTCTCTTAAGCTTCTTAAAAGCTTGAACTGAATAATCTTATCATATCTCTTCACCATTAACAACTTGCTCATGTTTTGATCAAAATAAAGTAATTATGCAAAATTCATTAGAAAATTCATTTTATCACTTAATTTTGACATAAGACTCATTTTGACACAAACAGTTGTAACATAGTCAAATCTTAATCAATCATAATATCATCAAGATGAGTAGACAGTACATGTATTCAAGGTCTATCCTATCTTAACAACATCAGAAGATTAGATAAAGCACATATTCAAGCAATTAAGCAATAATGTCATATAAGCTTATATTAACAATTAATTCATAACAAGAACACTTATCCTTACATCACAAATGCACATCAACTGATAAACATGTAAACATATCAATCAAATCAATCATGTCAAAGCTTTGCACTCATAATCAGTTAAAGCACATAGCAGTCAACATATCAAGTAACATATGCAAGTATCATAATCAAGCATATTCAGTCAACATTCATTTAGTGTAACCTCTAAAAACATAATCAGTTAGCACATAGAGGTACACAACTAAGCACACATCCTTAATTAGATTTCATCAGAGTTGATCATTCCCAGGGCTTTCAAAAGAAAGTTGAACCTGGTTCTATCAAGTGGTTTGGTGAATAGGTTTGCCAAATTGTCACTTGTATCAACTATTTGCATTTCAATCAAACCTTTTTCACTACAATCTCTTGTGAAGTGATGTCTGATTTCAATGTGCTTAGTCTTAGAATGTTGAACTGGATTCTTAACAGTAAAATATGCAGCAGTATTATCAATTAGAATAGGGGTATTCAGAAAATTCAAACCATAGTCCAGCTTCTGGTTTTGAATCCATTGAACTTGTGCACAGCATGCAAATGCAGCAATGTATTCAGCTTCTGCAGTGGAGATTGAGACATTAGTCTGCTTCTTGCATTGCCATGACACTAGCCTTTCACCCAAAAATTGACATCCACCCGAGGTTGACTTTCTGCTCATGTTACAGCCATCATAATCACTGTCTGTGTAGGCAATCAGATCAAAGGATTCATTCTTTGGATACCAAATTCCCAAATCTGGTCTTCATATGGGAGACTTTTGGGTTTGATTGGAATCTTGTACACACACATACAACAAACATAATATCTGGTCTTGTTGCAGTCAGGTACATTAGGGATCCAATTTTGGCTCTATATTCATGTTCATCCACAGGCTCCCCCTTTTCATCAGCAATCATCTTTTCTTTTGTGTCTATTGGAGTTGAGGCAGTTTTGTACTGATAACAATTGAACTTATTCAAAATGTCCTGCACATATTTGGTCTGGTAAATGAATATCCATTCAGCTTTCTGTTGAACTTGCAGTCCAAGAAAGAAGTTCATTTCTCCAATAGAGCTCATGCTGTATTTGGATTTCATTACCCCTTCAAACTCCATACACATTTGTTCATTTGTAGATCCAAAGATGATATCATCCACATACACTTGTAACAGTAGCAAGTCAGATCCCTTTCTTTTGTAGAAGAGTGTCTTGTCAATGGCTCCCCTTTGAAAGCCATTTTCAAGAAGATGATTTGACAGCTCATCATACCAAGCTCTAGGAGCTTAATGCAATCCATATAGGGCTTTGTTCAACTTATACACCCTCTTTGGATACATTGGGTCCACAAAACCTAGAGGTTGAGCAACATACACCTCTTCATCAATCTTTGCATTTAGGAATGTAGACTTAACATCAAGCTGGAACACCTTAATGTTATTTGAGGCAGCATATACAAGAAAAATCCTGATAGCCTCAAGTCTTGCAACAGGTGCAAAGACTTCCTCAAAGTCTATTCCTTCCTCTTGAAGGAATCCCAGTGCTACAAGCCTAGCTTTATTCTTAATCACCAAACCCCTCTCATCCCTTTTGTTTCTAAAAACCCATTTTGTGCCAATTGCATATCTGTTCATTGGCCTATCAACAAGATCCCACACATGTAAATCTCTGAACTGTGCCAGTTCCTCCTGCATTGCTTCCACCCAACTATTATCTTTTAGTGCTTGAGCAATATTCTTTGGTTGTATTTGGGATAGAAAGCAGGAGTATAAACAGATATTAGCAATCTCAGAATGACTCCTTGTGACTCTTTCATGTATGTTTCCAATGATGTTTTCAGAAGGATGATGCTTTTCTACATAAGGAGTTTGTACTATCATATCTGCAGACACATTTGTGTTAAGATTTGATTCATTGAGATCTGGTTCTTCAATGATCAAATCAGTTTCTGCATCATGAAATTCTGGTGCTTCTTCATTATTTTGTCCTGAAGTAGATGCACCATTGTTTTCCAAGTTTAATCTCTCAAACAGATCTTGAAATCTTGTAGTAGATACATCTTCTTCTTCATTTGCTTGGTTGCTTGAGATTCCCTCATACTGAACTAGATCATTGTTTGGTTCTTCATTTTCTTGATTCAACTCTACATGATCTTGTTCTGGATTTTGATTGTTCTCCTAATTGTTGTCTTCAACTTGTTCAACAACATCTCTTGAGGAATTCTTCACAAAAGTATATTCCTTTTCTTCTCTTGCAACCTTTTTCCACAACTCTTCTAAGTCCAATGGTTTCTTCTTGTTCTCTTCAATTACACTGGTCTTGTAGAATGAGTCAACAAAGTCTTCAGGATAAATCTTGAAAGACCTTATCAATTTCTCATGATCAAACAGCCATGCTGCACCATCAACTGTGTTGAACTGATTCTCATTAAAGATGATGTCAGATGACTCTATCACACTGAAATGATCTTTCACATATACTCTGTATGCTTTTGAATGTGTAGAATATCCAATAAAGAAACAGTCTAGGGATTTTGTTTGAAACTTGTTCAAATAATCTCTAGTGTTTAGAAGAAAACATTTGCATCCAAAGGGTTTGAAAAACTTGATATAAGGCTTTCTATTGTGGAATATTTCATATGGTGTCTTGTTATGCCTTTTGTTGACAAGTACCCTATTCTGAACATAGCAGGTAGTATTTATAGCTTCAGCCTAAAATGTAACTGGTAAATTAGCATCTGCTAACATGGTTCTTGCAGCTTCAATTAATGTTTTGTTCATTCTCTCTGCAACACCATTTTGTTCAGGAGTTCTAGAAGCTGAGAATTGTTGAATGATTCCTTTACTTACACATAATTCTTCCATAACTCCATTCTTGAACTTAGTACCATTGTCACTTCTCATCTTTTTAACATTCTTACTCAACTTATTCTCAATCATTGTTACACAACCCTTAATCAACTCTGCAGTCTCATCCTTGGTACTCAGGAAATAAACCCAAGTATATCTTGAATAATCATCAATGATCACAAGACAATATCTTTTCTTTCCTATACTTGGCACACTCACAGGACCAAAGAGATCCATGTGAAGTAATTCAAGTACTTGATCAATTGAATTGATGAGCTTTGTCTTATGAGAGGATTTGTGCTGTTTGTCCTTCTGGCATGAACTACAATGATCTTCCAATTTGAACTCTCTTGTAGGTAAGCCTATTACATGCTCACCTTTGACAAGTATATTCATGTTCTTCAAGTTCACATGACACAATTTCCTATGCCACAATTTTGACTCATTTTCAGTGGATTTGGAAACAAAACATGCTCCACCCCTTGAAATAGCATCTTTCATTTTCAACTCATATAGGTTGCCATTTCTTGGAGCCATCATCATAATCATTTCAGGTGGGATTACAAATTCTGGTTTTAGAATGAAACAGTGTGAGTCATCAAAACCAACTTTATAACCCTTATCACACATTTGTGATATACTCAACAAATTATGCTGTAGACCTTCAACATGAAACACATTATCAAAAGAAACTTTTCCATTTGTCAAAATTCCTTTCCCAACAATCTTTCCAACATTTTCATCACTCCCAAAAGCTACAGAACCTTCAAAATTTTCTTCATAATTGACAAGTGACCTCCTGTCACAAGTCATGTGTCTAGAACATCCACTATCCATGTACCATATGTCATTCAGAGTAGTGGACTGTTCCTGCAAAAAAGAAAGAATTTGATCAGTTGAGTGATGAAGTGCAAGCTAGATCAACTTGTAGCTCATTAGATTCAGTTTCAGTGGCAACTTAGGAAGTGAGAGTTGTTGGTTCAGGATCTTCATGAGTGACTTCTATATTGTCTGAATTATCTGTTTCATAACCACACTCTCTTGGGGTTTTGACAAATGAGATTGAGCTTAGACTTTCTCTTGATGTAGTGTCATACTCTTTCACCACATAATCTTTCTTTTCAGAGTAATCTCTTACATCAGTAACTGTATTCACCTTAGCCTCAATCTTAGGTTTCCATAAGAATCCTTCAGGTTCATAACCATGTTTCATCAGAAACCTCTCATCTCTAGTAAGTTCAATTGGTTTCTTTCTAGGAAAGAAACCTCTGATTTTTGTCTTCTCACTGTTTAGTGATCCTTGAGAGCTATCAGATTGGACTAATTGTGTATCCCTTTTTGGAATGATTCTCAAGGGCTGAAAATTTTTCTTAACAGCTTTCTCATGCTTCATAGGAGATTTTCTCATTTTAGCTTGTTCAACCACATGTTTCTTTTCTTTCATTGAAGATTTCAAGCTATCTTCTCTCAATGCTTCATTCTCACTCACCTTTCCCATTCCCAAATATTTTTCATACTTCAGTTTGTAAGCCACAAAGTCTTGTCCAAACTTTGTTTCATTTGGGACATGAAAGGGTTTGAAACTGATTCTGTCCCCACAACTGTCAGTGTTATGTCCATACTCATCACACTTCTTGCACCAAACCTTTCCTGTAAATTTTTCATGATCAGCCCCTTTCTTAAATATTTCACTTGGTCTTGGTGGATCAACACCAATTGTCTTTTGAGTCTTTAAACTGTCAAAATCAATTGAGAAGGGGACAAATTCAGTTATCTTTATGTCACTTCTTTCCACTTTTCCTTTGACAAAAACAATTTCCTTTAAACTCAAAGGTTCCTCCTCTAGGCTTCCTCTGTGTCTTGATTTCCTCTTTTCATATTCCTCCATTGTTTCCACTTCTCCAATGTCAAAGTCTTCAATGCTTGAGAATACAGGGCAAACAGGAATAAAGTTTTCACTTGCAACTGTTTCAGCTTCTTTCATCTTTTTGTTCTCTTTAATTCTTTTCAACAGAGCCTTGCTTGGATGTCTCACTGCATTATAACTTTGTTTTGATCTTTCACAGATATCAAAAATCACATGCTCCCTCTTCATTCTTTCATTCTGTTTCTTCATTCTTGATGTGACAGGTGGATACAGTGGAAGTTTGTCAATGGATTCTGGTTTCTTGTATTTTCTTCCCTTTTCAGCAGCTTTAGTCTCTTCATCAGTAATTTGATCACTCAAGTCACTTAAGTCATCTTGATTCAGATCATCAGAATCAAAGTCATCTTCAGAGACTTGAACACCAATTTACTTATCTTCTTTCACATCTTTCTTTACCACAAATTCACCTTCTTCATTCACCTCAACATTCTTATACAAGTCCACAAACTCTTCTTTGTCTTGAAACACATCTTTGAAATGTTGTAGATATGCATTTCTTTTCTCTTTATCAAAATTTGGCATAAAGTTGTTGTTGAATGGTGGTGGTACTGCTTTGTATCTGTCTTCTTCCTTTACTTGGTTTAGAATTCCATAGATGTTTCTAGTGGAGACCAAGTTCTTCAAGAATTCATTCTCAACTTGCAGTTTTGTGTTTTGTACCTTTTCTTCAACAATCATTTTCTTCAACCCTTCTATTTCAGTAGTAAATCTTTTCTGAGCTATGTAACTGATTACACAATCTTCTTCCAAACTTTTCATTCTTTCTTCACTTACCAGTTCACTTGCCTCATATGCATTGATAATACTTTGTTTCTTGAAACACTCACTTTCCAGCTTTCCTACTTTTACTTTTAGCTCATTGATAATTTCATTTAAATCAATAGTAGGAGCAGAGTGTACCTGAGATGATGATCCAACTTCTTTCTCAATTATGGCCATAAATGCCACATTTGTTTTCTTGATATCATCTTCATTGTGATTGTTCATTTGTTACAGCCACATTTCCTTGATTTCTGATCTGATTTTGGTTGTTCGGAACAGGGTTGTTTGGAACAGTTTGAAGGTTTTGGTTGTTGTTTCTTTGAAACCCTTGATTATGGGGCGCAACTTGATTGTGATTGTTCATTTGAGGCTGGAAGTTGTTGAAGTTGGGATTATAGTTGTTGTTGTTGGGATTATTGTTTCTCATCTGGTTCTGTTGATATTGATGTTGTTGGTTTCTTGGTTGATTTTGGAACTGATTCATTTGATAATTTCTTGGCATGTTACACTCTCTTGCAAAATGGCCTGGCTTTTGGCAGTTATAACAAATGGCTTTTGACTTGTCAAAACCAATCCTTTCATTAGGCCCTGATAGAAGTGATCTACCAGTCCTATTGTATAACCTTTTGCTTCTAAGAGCCAACATGGCTGTTTGCCATTTTAAATCCATGTCCTCCAAATCATCAACATCTATCTGCTCAAGATCATCTTGTACCACACTAGTGTGAATAAGATTCTTTGCAACAAAAGCATTATATGAATATGTGAACATTGAGAACAAAGCCTGTGTTTCATTTCCTTGACCATTTCCACCACCAGTGTAAGGTACATGCCCACTTGCCATAGAGGCAAAATCAGTATCATCTATTATCTGGACATTGAACCTTTGATGGTTACCATGGTGACTTGTGCTACCACCAACAAAAGATTTTGGTGTGTCAACACTATGCTCAACTGGTTATTTAATAATGGGGATTTGTTGTTGATTTTTGGTTGACAAGTTTCCTATAGGTGCAATTAAGGCATTTGTTACATTGAAACAAGGCCTTTCCTCCTTGATCATTTCATTTTCAATCATTTCTATCTCAGCAGCCTGAAGAAAGCACACTACATCATCCACTTTCAAGTTATTTAAATTGGGCTTTTGAATGATGAACTTGCAGGCAGTGTACCATTCCTTAGGCATTGAGTTGAGCAGCTTGGTATTCAAGTCACAATCAGTCATGACATAGTCAGTGGTTCTCAACTCATTAACAATTGCTAAACCTTTCTAGAATTGACTTCAATCTCTCTCCTTCTTTATACTTAAACCTTTCTAATTGTTGCTTCAGCCTTTGCTTCTTGATGTTCTTCAACTCGGTGTTTCCCTCAAACATTTCAAGAATTTCATCATACATAGCCTTTGCTGTGGGATGATGTGCAACCTTGGTCAATATTTCCCAAGACAGTCCTAGCTTTATCATGGCTAAGGCCCTGTCATCTACTTCCCTCATTCTCTCAAGCACAGCTGCGGTTGCCCCTGGATTAGCACCATTCTCATCAGTGCCTTGTGGACCATTCTTAATCGAGTTCCACATATCAACATCATTATAGCAAACGG
The DNA here is from genome assembly GCF_021521415.1 of Bidens hawaiensis. NCBI lineage: Eukaryota > Viridiplantae > Streptophyta > Magnoliopsida > Asterales > Asteraceae > Bidens > Bidens hawaiensis. The sequence continues at coordinate 36,609 of NW_027496243.1, read as the reverse complement.
CTGCTTCAAACAAGACCTTCCAATTTATGAAATTTTCCTGTCCATACAGTCTAGGAATCTTGTTAGTAGACACTTCTTGTTCTTCGTAACCAGACATTTTGAAAAATCAAAATCAATTTCTTTGTAAAAACAGAGTTATTAAAATAATCAGATCTGAAAACCGATTGTTCAGATCTGATGTATCTGGTGCGATTAGAACACGATTTGATAATAAAAATTCAAGCTTTAATTGAAATAAGGAAGAGAAAACACCAATTGATTGTAGATCTGGAAGAAAAATGAAGAACAGAGCTGATGACGTCACTCTTCAATGGAACAGTGGTCTCCTTACGTCATCTTTCTTCAAATCTTCAATCAGCAACACAAATCTTTCCAAAATAGCAGCAATAAGCTTTGATACTATTTGTCAAGTCCCTGATTTCATCTGGATCTTACTCAAATCATGCCATAACACACACAAATAAATGTGTCGACAAGAGAGTTAATGACGGGTTGCTATATTTAGAAAGATTACTGTTTATGAAAGGGGGAATCAATAATAAACAGGGTAGTTGCAAACAATAATCAAAGGTAACTAACACACACAAGATTCACTCAAAAGATTTCCATTCATATAATGTTCATCATACAAAGGGTAATCGATTTCTTGATAGGAAAGTTATATCCGTACGATTCTAAGACAACCGTCACACTCAAATATTCTCTCTGAATTAATGAGTCTGTCTGCCTTAGGAGGCGTTCCCTAAATTATTCCTTTTATAGATCTGACACCTCTTTTACAACTGTCATTCCTTCTAGAAACCCTAAATGCTAAAACATATTCAAATTACATATTCAGAATTATTCTAAGTGTAAAACAAGTCTTCCGGGTAGGCATTGCATCAATATTGAGTTTCCGAGTAGGCTGTGTGCTCTGCCATCCTTCAGAACTTGGTAACATAGAAGTGTGCTCGGAATCAGTTTCTGGGTAGACTTTACTTGAAGAGTATTTTAGCAAGTAAAATACTCACCGGGTTTATACTAACTAGTGAACCATGCTCGGCGGAGAACAATCTTTCTTGACAAAGTGATCCTTGCCCGGGTTTATACTAACTAGTGAACCTTGCTCGGCATAACACTAATTAATGAACCCTGTTCGGATATTCACTAAAGAAGAATTCCATAAGATAACCTTGCCCGATAGACAAAATATCGTACCCGGGTATGTAAAAGCTTGCTCGGAAGACTAAGGTGTGCCCGGATCCATACTTAGCGAATTCTGAGGAGGTTGAGAAGATTTCAATCTTTCATATATCTCCCTTAGGTCAAATCTTGACTCAACACATTCGCCTAAATGCGAATGTGCCATACGGGCACGTAAACGTGGTATTTTCCTGATCTTCAGGATGAATAGCTAGCTGGTTATACTCGGAATACCCATCTAAAAAGCAATAAATTTCTGACCAGATAGCTTTTCACCGATTTGATCAATAAACGGAAGCGGAAAGTGATCTTTCGATGCTGCCGCGTTCAGTTTACGATAATCAATACAAATGTGCCACCCGGTTACCGGCCGGGTGGCGACCTCGTTACCTGAGTCGTCCTTGACGACTTGGATGCTCGCGTTTTTCGGTACTGTCTGAGTCGGGCTCACCCACGTGCTGTCTGAGTCGGGCTCACCCACGTGCTGTCTGATATGGCAAAGATAATGCCAGCATCCAAACACTTCAGCACTTCTTTTTTGACCACTTCCCTCATATTCGGGTTCAACCTCCGTTGAGCATCATGTGCGGGTTTGACAGTCGGATATGTTAAGATTTTGTGCATCACAATTGAGGGACTGATTCCCTTCAAATCCGCAATCGTCCACCCGATTGCTTCTTTATTTGCATCCAGCACCGCCATTAAAGCTTGTTCCTGTTCAAAAGATAAGTTAGATGCAATAATAACAGGCAATGTATTATTCTTACCAAGAAAAACATATTTTAAATGCTTTGGGAGCTCTTTCAGCTCGACTTTCGGTGCTTCCAATATTGACCGTTTCGACCCGGTATCAATCTTATAGGAAGCGGTTCCACGTGAACTAACCATGGTGGACGGTCTCCTCGCACAGCTGTGATCTCCATCTGTTTTTCCTCCTCTTCCAGCAACTTGTCTGTCTCCACCTGTAACCTGTCAAACAAAAAACACGTCTCCGCTGTGACATCCGAGTTGGCGACGGAGTCGTATTGCGGGATGCACTCGTCAATGACATCAGCCATGAAGCACTCGTCATCGACCGGAGAATTATCTCCACGTGTGAAAACATTAATTCTCAGCTTACGGTTACTGAATGCCATATCAACAGTACCATTTCTACAATTAATGTTAGAATTTGCGGTAGCTAAAAATGGTCTACCGAGGATAACCGTAGGCTGTTTGGTCCTTTCACCCGAAACATAATCGAGAACCAAAAAGTCAACTGGAAAGTAAAAGTCTTCCACCTTGACGATAACGTCAGTCAATATTCCTCGGGGAAGTTTCGGTGTCTGGTCAGCCAAGACAATCGTGCTGGCAGCCGCACGAAGCGGGCCAAAGTCATACTAGTCGTATAAACTGCCCAGAAGAATACTGATGCTAGCTCCAAGATCTAAAAGCGCCTGAGTCATTTTAAAATCACCCACTTGAATGGGTATAATAGACATTCCCGGATCTTGTAGCTTGGGTGGAAGAGCACCCGAAAGAATTGCACTCACATTATCGGTAAAATCAATCTGTTTAGGAATCTTATGACTCCTTTTCTGTGTGCACAATTCCTTCAAGTACTTATCATAGGCGGGAATTTGTTTTATGGCATCTAAAAGAGGAATGTTAACTTTTACTTGTTTAAACGTTTCCCACATCTCTTCTTGTTGCGGGCCTCGCTTTGATGCCATCTTCACCTTCGATGGCGCCAACAAAGCATCGGGATATGGAACGGTTTTCACTTTTTCCTTATCCTTAGAGTTATTGGTGTCATCCTTCGGAACCGATTTGTTATTTTTAGTTTCACTTTTGTTAGATTCATTTAATTTAATCGATTCCGGTTCGTCATCACTGATGAGATTTTCATCAATCTCTTCCACCACCCCCTCAACCAATGATGGTGGAATCCCAACCTTATTATAATATTTCTTACCATTACTTAAAATACTTACCTGATTGACGTGCTTTTTCGAACTTGAACTATGATGATTCGGGTTAACTTTGGTGTCGCTCGGGAGTTGGCCTGCATTCTTCTGTAATTTCGCCATGTCTGAAGCGAGCTGACCGATTTGCTTCATCATTGCCTCTGACGATTTATCCCGTAACTCGAACTGTTGCTTCGTCTCGGCCTTGTGATCAGTCATAACCTTCAGTAATGCATCCAGCCTTGAGTGCACCGACTCATCTGAATTTCCCGAGGACCCTTTCTGCTTGTCCTGATTACCCAAAGAATTTCCACCCCGGTTACCGTCTCTGTTATACCCCCGATTCTGATTATTCGAACCCACTGATAACCGCTCTGGCGGTAATTACCCTGCGATATGTTCTGGCTCGATCCCTGAAAGGTCTGGTTCAACTGAGAAGACACGTTCCCGTAACGAAAGTTCGGGTCATTCCTCAGGCCCGGGTGATATGTGTTCGAATTGAACCCTTGGCCTTTGGAATCCCCGTAAGCATAATTAACCTCCTCAGTGTCATCCTCCTCGTCATCATAAAACTCGGGCCAATTTTCAGCCTTGTGCCCGAGTTCACCACAATCTTCACAAACCGGGAATTTAACACCAACTTTCCCGACCTCTTTCTTCTTACCCTTTTTCAACTCAGCCAATTCACGTTCCAACTCAGTAATTCTTTCAGACTCACTCGCGAATGACTTAACCGACCTGGATGAATTACCACGTCTTCGTCTTTCAACTGCTGCTTCTGATTTCGAGTCTTCACACATAAATTCCTAAAAATCCCAATCGTCCTCCTCAGGCTGATTCAACTACTGACCATTACAAGAGGCCTTAAGATTCTTTCGGTCCTCGTATGTCAAACCATCAACAAAACACTTTACCACTTCCCACAGTTCGATTTGATGATGTGGGCATTTTCTGATCATGTCTTTATACCTGGTAAAGGCTTCATGGAATAATTCGCCAGATAACTGTGAAAAGTTGCGAATTTCCGAACGGGCCTCGCTAGTCTTCGACTGTGAATAAAACTCGTTTAAAAAACTTGCTGCATCTCGGCCCAATTTCTGATACTATGCATCGGTAGCGAATTAAACCAGAGTTTTGCTTTGTCTTTTAGAGATAACTAGATTAATCGCAACCGGACTTCATCCTGATCAAACGTACCATCACCAATAGACCCACAAATAGCCGAAAAATCGGTCAAGTGCGAATACAGATCTTCCGAAGCCATCCCATGGAAATGAGGAACGATGTTAATGTAAGATGGCTGGGACTTTAAAGTTTGTTGTCCCGGCACTCGTTCTTGTGGGACCAACCGGGATGCTCCGCCCGAGATAGCCTGTCTGAACCGGCTTTTAAGACCATGAACCGGGGCCATATAATTCCTCCTAAGCGCCCCGAGGTTTCCCAAACCGCCCCGATTAACCTGAATATTCCGAACTCCTTCGGGCCGTTCCGACCGATTCACCCTTTCTCGACCCCTTCTGTTTCTGTTAACTAATTCAGCCCGTCTTCGATTAATAGGCTCTTCCACCTCATCTTCAAAATTATCATCACCTACATCTTCCTGCTCAATAACCTCATTCTCGGGCTCAACTGCCTGATTTCTCCTAACCCACCGATCTACCTCATTCTCAACCTCGAAACCCTCGTTCCCTTCCTGATTTTCCCCATCGTCTTCATCTTCTGTCGGAATACTCGGTTGAACATCATCGATATTAATCCGAATTCGGCGGTTGGGGTTATTATATGGAACTGATGGTCCGGATTGGTCAAAGTTGAGGTTTCTGTTTAGGGTTCTGTTTCGGGTTCTGGAAGCACGAGCTGAGTTATTTTGGGCGTTTTATTTATTTTGCTCGTTTTGGTTATTGAAATTGGTGGTGGTGGTATGTTATCTGGGTGAAACTGGTTATTCTGTGGGAGTGGGTCTTGGTTATGATTTTGATTTTCGTTCTGGTTTTCGTTTTGGTTCTGGTTCTGATTCTGACCTTCCATCTCTGAATTTTGTTTTTGTACTCAGTTCTGCCGAGCTAACCTCTCGATTTCGGGCTCGTAAATTAACGGAGACTGTCGGCCCGAGCGGCGGGTGCGCATAAATCTGCAATCTGCACAACTAACACAACCCGCGTAAAATACAGAAAAATAAAATTTAAACTAAAAACTGAAAATTAAAAACTAAATTAACACAAAAAAATCAATTAACCCGAAAGACACTAAGCGCACTAACTCCCCGGCAACGGAGCCATTTTGATGACCGTCGTTCAAGTCAATCAAAAACCCAATTTAAACTAAATAGTTAGAGCAATTAGGGTATCATATCACAAGGAGTATGTGGTCAATGTAATTCGTGTACAGATTTAATATTATGAAGTAACTAGTGTTTAGTGCTGATCACACAAGCAATTGAAATGAATTTAGAGAATTAAGCAACAAGCAAGTAAACGAGTTTTAAGCAGTTAACAAAGCAAATCACACCCGAGAATTCAAGTATGCAACCTACAGTTTTTTCATGCAACTTATTAAATTAATTATTAACGATTAACTAAAGACTGATCAATCAGACAAAACCTTAGACATCAACAATCACTTTACACAGACACTGGTTATCAACCAGTCCTTGTCAGTGTGACTCAGTTAAGGGTAACTGTGTGTTTTATTATATTCATTCTAACCAAACAGCCATATGATCAGTTATCTAGCAACTAGTAACAGATCGTTCAGACTAACGTAAACCTAAACCGACCGAACACTCAGAAATACCAAACATCAATAATCATATATCAATCATCAAAAATAACACAATAATATTCTTAGTCACATGAAAAAAACTATAAAGATTACAAACTATACATCCCGGGTGCGATTCTAGGAGATTAGCCGAGCCTTGACATCATTGAATCTTCAATACGGATGATATGAATCATATGTAGAGTCTTGGCACAAGCTATGGTGGTGAAAATCGCCTCTTGTAGGTGCTGGAATCGCTTCTTGGTCATCAAAACGGAGTTAGGGTTGTTTATGATGAAGAATAGAATATAACCTAAAATTCCCGTCTTCACCCCCCATCGCGATACGCGATGGGGTCTTCAATGGTCCATCGCGTATCGCGATGGACCATAAAGTAAAACATTTTAACATCCCATCGCGATACGCGATGGGTCCTAAAGCAAGCCCATCGCGTATCGCGATGGGTCTTATTACCAGTAATCTTCAATAAAATTCCACGTTTCGCGTGTTGGACATCCAGGGTCTTCATACCATGTCACAACATGTACAAATTGAGTACTTTAACATCTGTGACTTGAAAACCAATAATACATGTATGAAGTATCGAAAATTCTAGAATAAACGATTAAAACTAAATAATAAACAAACTAAAACATATACAAATTAACCGACCATCATGCCCTACCTTGGACGTTGGGTTTACTCATCAACATAGTTCTAATCATCAAAGTTAATAAAAACGTTCGGGAAATATAAAATCTTTCATAAACATTACATAACTTGTCTTAAACAAGCGTCTTTGTCTTTTAAATCAAAACATAAATTATAAAACGACTTGAGTCTTTGGATCCCAGTCTCTTCTTCGTTTGCCACGTGTTCCCCTCAAGCGAGCTGCTTCATTCTACTCACCTTCGTGCATACTAAAAGTCAGCTACGCTAAGTGAGTTATAGTTAATCATACAACGTACACTACATTCATTTACTAACCTCCTGACTTCGTTCTAAATTCATACTTCGTACGTGATATATATACTTACCTTCAGACTTTATTCTAAATTCTACTTTACATTATTCTATTCTGCCTCGGATATTATTAGGGTCCGGTCCCTTTTTCTACCTTGAGTATTATTAGGGCTCAGTCCCTTTTCTGCCTTGAGTATTATTAGGGCTCAGTCCCTTTTCTACCTTGAGTATTATTAGGGCTCAGTCCCTTTCTTCTGTACCTGGCCACCTCTTACATTCATTCAAAACATACGTACATATCATTCATACATTATATATAGCATTATATCCATAATAATAACTTGACAATACATGCAATATCCGAATATCGTTCACGTACCGACAAGCAGTCATTCATACCTTTCACATAATTCACATAAGGCATACTTATCACTTAGGATAAGTGTATTAACAAATCACATCGAGTATGCACACAGCCCCGAAAACATAAAAAGGAATGGGGATAGAAACTCACCTGAATGCGGTTACGTTCACCGTTTATGGTAATCCCTTTCTTTAGTTGTGCACGGCTACCTGTATAACAATTATGTGTATTAATTACTTTTACTATCCATAACGTACATCTAGTTTATTTATTACCCCTTAACGAACGGGGTTCGGGGGCAGCGCTCCTGGCCGCGGTGTTCTAGGGATGGCAGCTCCTAGCAGGGTCCAAGGGGCAGAGCCCCTGGCTTGGGTTAAACTCATTTCCTAACTTATTTTCTATAACGAATTAAGCCCGATTCGTTATCTTTCTTGATCTGATTCGTTAGTCTGGTTCGTTATCTTAGTTCACTAGTCTAATTGGTTATCCTAACGAATTGGGTAAGTAAAGAATTACTTGATTCGTTATCTGATCATAACGAACTGGGGAAACTAATTCGTTATTTGTACATAACGAATTGGTGAACTAATTCGTTATTTTTCCATAACGAATTGGGTTAACTAACTCGTTACCTTATCCTAACGAATTACACCAATCTTAGCCAGACTTTGACTCAGAGGTCAAAGTCAAAATCGTCAAGAACACAAATTAGTCAACAGGTTTTAGATCTGCAATAATCCTTCGTTTCTTAACCAAATAACACGATTTAGGTACCGTTGGATTCAGAATCCCAGCGCCAACAAACCCTAACCCTTCATTCATCCAAACATTCGTGTTTATGGGGTATGATTTAGGCATATATATATACGGGTTCATTAGGTTAGAAATTAACTTATCAATCGTTAATGGTTTTCAGCAAGAATCATCACGTTTGGTTCGTTTTTACCATATGTATACAGATCTAAGAATATCTAAATGAATCTGGACCTAAATGAACGATTCCTAATTATATACGTACCTTAAACGATTCGAACTACGAACACGGTTAAGCCTTGATGTTGTTTTGTTTCTTTACGATGATCTAGCACCAACGGGTTCGGGTTTCCACCTTCGAATCATGGCTCGGGTTACAGGATGGTGTTTGTGTGTGTTTTTGATGGTGTAGGCTATGGTGTCGAGATAGATAAAAATGGAAAGGTTTACGGTTTAAGGGGTATTTTTACTCCTTTAAGCCCATGAACCTAAGGCCCATTCCATTTTCTTATTTCATCTTCTAAAGTCCAAGCCCACCTTCTATTAGTTTATTTATTTAATACGACACACGACACTTTATCGAATAAACAAAATTTCATTTATTTATTATAATCAAAAGTAGGATGTTACAGTTACAGATTCCCATTCGGACTCAGCCATTAGCTAAGCTATTCGGGTGTTGATTCGCCATCTTTGACCTTTCATTCGTGATATCTATATGTTATCCTCATTCATGAAGACTAAGAACCATTCATTACTTCATTCGTTACCAGATTCATATATCCATTCACCCCTGTTCACCATTCGTTACTTTAGCATCCATTTGTTACTGATATTTTCATTTTAAACCTCTAAATTTGGACATTGTTAAACTTAAAATTTCATTTTAACCAACTTTTTGAGATGACGGGTTAGTACGCACTAGCTTCTCAGAACATATTGATGCAACAAATTTTACGTCTTGATGCTGGGATTGGATCTCATTCAAAATGTCCTCATTTAATGAAGTTTAGCGATTTTGATAAATGGGAACCACGATTCAGAGCACATCTAGGGTCCGTACACCCTGCTTGTTCACGATGTCTTAATGATGTGTACACTGTGACAATGGTTGGTAATGAGACTACTGGTTTTACACCAAAGGCGTTTTCTCAATGTTCTCAAGATGAAAAGAAAGCTTTATAGATTGAAAAAAAGGCATATTTCACGTTAAAAATGGCATTACCCGACAATATTTTCCATCAAGTGGGAAGTATAAAAATTTGTGCATCTTTGTTTCAGCACATTAAAATGAGAAGTATGGGTAATACTGAAGAAATTAAAAAGGTGATGTTGAAGTTTCAATTGAGAAACTTTAACCTATTAAAGGGTGAGTGATGCAGCGATAAACGATAACGAAGATCAACTCACGTTGATTCTCTGAATGCCTGTGATGAATTTCTCAAAACTCTCAAATCCCACACAAAGGTCAAGGAAAAAGAAGAGAAAATTCTTTATTACTAAAATTCAAGTTTGACTTCTCACATTACATTAGCATAATATAAATAAACTTTAAAATTCGAAATGGGCCCAAAAAAGGCCATTGGGTTAACACAAACCCAAAAATAAAAATGTAAAAATTGCTGAAAAAATATAAAAAGGTCCATAACTTTATTTAGGAGGCGTTTTTGGGCTTCAGACAAGGGATAAACCGCTGTCGGCCGTTTTTCACAACGTGCTCCTTGTCTCAAACTTTGATTTGAATGGTCGTGGGCCTGAAACGGAGCTTCGTAGGCCAAGCTATGCTCGTTTTTGTGGGCCACCTTTGGAAGCACGATCATGGGCCTCCAAATATAACATGGCACACTCTTCAATACTTGGGCCTTCATCAGTGAGAACGTTGAGGAAATGTTGACTCGATATAATCATTTGATTTCCGAAATGAATAAGTTAAAGATGGAACCAAGTGAAAGTGATAAAATTGATACGGTGAAAAATGCTTTACCAAATTCTTACTCGACGTTTCTCATGGTACTTAAAGAAAATAGTTTCTTTAAGAATGAAGATCTTACTGTAATGGAATTTATGCAAAAGATTGAAGATAAAGAGCATGACTTGAAATGTCAAAAGTCATCGAAAGAAACTCAAGACCCGACATTATATGGAGGGTGTTTACCTTTGAGTAGTTTTGCAGCTCCAATTAATGCATTTCTTACCTAAACTCCAGAAGAGGGATCTTCTTCTTATAGTGATCCGAATATATGTTTCATGGCTTCCGGGTTTAATGACATCCCTATTGGATCAACTGCAAATTTCTTCACTGCACCACCTAGTGTAAACATGAAGGAGGCTGAACAGAATTTCGTGTTCCTTAGTGCTTTCATGACATCGTATGAAAACTTGATGGGTAGCAAGATTGCTACAAGTGAGTTGACTGATGAAGACTATGATAAGATTGACCCTGATGATCTTGAGTTAATGGATCTCAAACGAAATATGGCTATGATTGTAAGGAAGGTAAAGAAGTTTATGAAACGAACTGGAAAAGTGTTTGATTTTGATAAATTGAAGTTCAAATGTTACAATTTCCAAGAGTTTGGCCATTTTGCTAAGGAGTTTGATAAGCCAAACAAGGAACACAATGGTCCTCGTTCTCAAGACAGAAGTTCAAGAAACATGTCTACTGAGGTGAAAGATAAACCTTTTCGGGGAGATTCATCAAAGGCTACATGATCACAAGCTTTTCTCACTGTTAAAGGGATAGATAGGAATCAACGAATGTTGGGCAACGGAGGTCGTGCTAATCTGGAAATGTTCGAGCAAACTGGAAATTTTCAAGATGCTAGTGGAAATAGATTGCCATATGAGAATGAGTCAGAAACAGAATCATATTCTGATGATTCCTGCAATATGAAACCAACGTCGTTTGCATGCATGGCTAAAATCAATGAGGTTAGTTCTTTTTCTGTTAAATTATCTGATAATGTGCCATGTTCTGATTGTGAAAATGTTAAGTCAAAAATTTATTCAGTTAATGCTCATAATGATTCACTAATGAAAGAACTTGCTTCAATCAAGTATACATATAGACAATCTTTAGAGTCACAAATGAGATCTAGGAAAAATTGAGGGATTTCTGTAAGTAATCATGATCTTAAAGCAGAACTTTCAGTGAAAATGACCATTAATGATAAACAATTTAAAAAAATTCTCAAACAAATAACTAAGATAACTGAGTTTGAAAATGAGGTTCTAGAGTTGAAAAGTAAATTAGACAAGTTTAAAAGCTCGTCATTTTTGTTGAATGAAATAATTGAAGTATCAGGTAAACAAAAGGGTTCTGAAAATGGTTTAGGATTTGTTGAAGTTCCTCCATCATTTCATGATGACTATTTCCAAAATCTGTTTGTGGGAAAAGAAGAAACTGTAATTGAACAATTCATGAATGAGGAGATCCCTAAACAAAGTAATGATGACAAATTTGTTGCTTCATCTTCAACTCAAAAACCACATGTTCAAAGCAACAAAGGTTTTGTTGACAATGTAATCATTGAGGATATATTTGAACCTGAAATTGTGCACAAAGACCAGAATATTCCATGTTCAAATCACATCCAGTGTGAACCTCAAGAATTTGAGGAGGCTGTGTATGGTTCAAACACATCTAAAGTGAAAAAGGAAAAATCAGCTAAGGTTAAGGCTAAGAAATCAGAAAAACAAAGATTTCTGATGCGGATTTGATGCGTTTCATCAATCCAACTTCTTTTAGTGACAACACTGGTCGAGTATTTAAGTTAAAAGGTCTAAGTAAAGTGTTCACTGAAAAAGACATTCCACTTAATATAATCAATTCCGAGTTAGTTGAGAGTGTCTTTAACAATGAAACATCTAAGATATAGGATCTTGAACATGCATATGCTAATTCCAAAGTGTCAAACACAACAGATCCAATGTTTAGAGCCAAACAACTATTAAAATCTGCCAAGAAAGTTCAATTTGTTAACTCAATTGGAACTGACACTTTACAGAGTTTTTCTAATCGTTCAAATCTCGATTTTTACATGAAAAAGAAATTTGTTACGTTTGATGACTTGAACAAAGTTCATGTTCCTAGTATTTTTCATCAAACTTCTGTTGCACTAGTGTCTGCCAAACCACAACGTGAGTTTGTTGACATGAGAACATGCTTTTTATGCGGCAAACGGGGTCATGTTGTAAGAAACTGTGGAATGAAGAAATCACAAAATATTCATCCGTATATCAAAGAACAATCAAAACCAGTACCTTATATTAAAGAAATTCTGAAAAGACCCATGTCTTATGATGATGAAACACACATCATGTTTTCCAATGTGAATCCACGCAAGGTGATTCATGTTGATGAAAGCAATGTTAAGTTAAAACCCAAATTTGTTCCTACGGAACCAATTTGTAAAAATGTGAACACAAATGTAATTCATTCTACATACTTGAGATGAAAGTTGAAAAGGCCTGTGACTTATTCATAAGCAGCTAAACCACATTTGGATTCAGTCAAAATTAACTCTTCAGGTGAAATTAAAGAGGTGCCCAAGATAGAGGCCTGAGCTGCCTTTTTGAACTAATAATCTTACCTATATGTGCAAAGTTTATCCAAGACTATATAAGGTGAAAACTGGATTATGGATAGTGAATGCTCTAGTTATATTACCGACACTATCAACCTTCTAACCAATGTCAAGAATATTCAAGGGGGTTATGTAGCTTTTGCGGGTAATTCTGTGGGAATGATTATAAAAGAAGGAGATGTTTCGAATGGTTATATTACATTTGAGAAAGTTAATTATTGAGATAAAGTAGATCACAATCTGTTGAGCGTGTCTCAGATTTGTGATAATAAGTACACCATTGTATTTACTGACAAGGAGTGCATAATACTTAAACCAGGATATGTCATTCCAGAAGATATTATTATTATGCGGTCTCCTCGGTAAAATGATATTTATGTACTGAATATGAGTACTAAGATATCCACTTCTGTTGAAACGTGTTTTGTCTCAAAAGCAACTGAGAAAGACTCGATTCTGTGGCATAGACTTATGGGTCATATTCATGTCAGAAAGATGAACTATCTGATAGAAAATGACTTGGTTGATGGGGTTTCCTTGAAACACTTCAAACTGACCGATCAATGTGTTAGGCAAGCAGAAGAAAAAGTCACACTTGTCTAAGTTAATTAATTCCATTGATACTACTTTGGAACGACTTCATATGGATTTGTTTGGTCCTGTGAATCTTGCGGGTATTACTGGATATTGCAACTGTCTAGTTGTCACTGATGACTATTCACGATATTCCTGGTTGTTATTTATGACTTCTAAAGATTAGACACGTATTCTTGTTCAAAATTGTATCACAAAGATCGAATCACTGTACAAACACAAGGTGAGACATATTCGAGTGATATTGTATGGAGTTCAAGATTACCATATTGGACTTCTTTCATATTCAGAAAGGAATTTACCTAGAATATAGTGCTCCACATTTACCTCAACAGAATGGTGTTGCTGCACGAAAGAACCGAACACTGATTCAAGCTGCAAGAATAATGTTAGCAGATTTAAAGCTTCCTGTCCAATTTTTGAATGAGGCGGTGAACACTGCTTGCTACATGCTTAATCGTGTTCTGACTATGAAGAAGCTGTAATAGACAAGTTATAAGCTTATAAACAATTGAAAACCTAATTTAAAGTTTTTTGAACCGTTCGGGTGTCCTTGCAATATGTTGAAAAGAGATGCGGGAAAATTCGATGAAAAGGCTATTGAAGGTTATTTCTTGGGCTATGCTTCTCCTAAGAAATGGGTCTTCAACTTTACTTCGGGTTGTGTTGAAGAGTGGTACCATGTTGATTGTCAATGATACACAACACCTCCTGCCGGCAAGGGTCCTGATTGGATGTTTGACTATGAGAGTTTATTTAATTCGTTTACTCCCATAGTTGATCAACCTGATGAAGACTTAGTGCGTTCTTATTTAGAAGATCAACTGTTTTCCACACCAATGTCTTCAACGTCTAATTATGATGATGTTATACAAGATGATCTTCCTGATACGTATGATGTTATTTCTATTTCATCGGATGATGATAATTTTGTTGATTCCTCTTCAGTTCCATTCCCGAAACTCATGAGATTGGTGAATCATCTCATGATGCTGAAGAGAATCTTACTAACTTAAATGATAATGTTGTTGTACCTGAGAATCCGACACTTCCAATTCACACGTATCATCATCAGGACAACATCTTTGGTGATCTTGAGGTTGGTGTGTAAACACGTCATCAGATTGCTACTACAAGTGACATTAGTGTATTTAGTGTGTATGCTGGTATGCATTCATCAGAAATCATGAATCTTGCAAAATACACATGTTTTCTATCTCAAATGGAACTTGAAGATTCTTCATGGGTAGCCGACTGGGTGTTTGGAATCTCCTTGACAAGCCTGATAGAGTTAAGAAGCCTCGTCTGACCAAATGAGTCTTTAAATGTAAGAAGGATGATCATGAGGTTATCGTTAGAAATAAAGCATGTTTGGTTGTGCAAGGGTTTCATCAGCAAGAAGGCGTAGACTACACGGAAGTATACGCTCCAGTTGCATGATTGGAGGCTATACGAATATTTTTGGCCTATGAAGCTTTCAAGAATATTAAAGTTTATCAAATGGACGTCAAGTGTGCATTTCTTAATGGGGAAATTCATGAAGAGGTGTTCGTGAAGCAGCCTCCTTGTTTTGAAGATCTGGAATATCCTGACCGTGTTTACCGATTAAACAAGGCACTTTATGGTCTACACCAAGCCCCGAGAGCTTCGTACGGCACACTTACTGACCATCTGACTAATGGTGGCTTCAAACGAGGGACTGTGGATTGTACTCTCTTTTATAAGACGGTCGGAGATGATTTGCTCCTCGTCCAGATGTATGTCGATGACATCATATTTGGTTCTACGAGCGACAAGCTGTGTAAAGATTTTTAGAAGTCAATGCAGACGAAATTTGAAATGATCTCAATGGGGTAGATGAATTTTTTCTTAGGGTTGCAGGTTCATCAGTCTGACGTTGTAATTTTCATTCATCAGACGAAATATGTGAACGATGCCTTGAGCCGATTCAAGATAACTGCCGGAAAAATTTCTTCTTAGGGTTGTGGGTCACAATTTATCACCGGATGAATTGGAGGACATCGTAGAACCAACATTGTATTGAGCAATGATAGGTTCTTTAATGTATCTAACTGCTTCTCGTCCTGATATCATGTGTGCTGTTTGTTTATGTACCAGGTACCAACCGAGTCCCCGAGTGACTTATCTGGTAGTGGTTAAACATATTCTTCACTATCTGTGGGTAATCCTGACACCGAGTTATGGTATCCCAGGGATGATAGCTTTGAACTCATTGCGCTTTTCGATTCGGACTATGGAGGATGCAAGATAACGGTCTCCACTTCAATCGGGTTGTCAATTTCTAGGAAACCGGCTTGTTTCCTGGCAGTGTAAGAAGCAGACAACGATCTCCACTTCAATCGCTGAAGCAGAGTATGTGACAGCCTTGAGTTGCTGTTCACAGGTTCTTTGGATCCAGCAACATCTGCGGGATTTCGGTTTGATGTTTCTTACTACTCCCATTATTATTGATAGCTTTTCTCCAATATGTATTTCAAAGACCACCATGCAACACTCTAAGAAGAAGCATAACGAGATTCGATATCATTTTATCTGTGATTTTTTTGAAAAGAAATTAATTGATTTAGAGAAGGTGCACACGGATTTTTAGAAAGCTGATCTTTTTAACAAGCTTTTGATAGAACTAGCTTTAACTTTTTGCTTGGTTTAAACAGATTGAGAAGTCTTGCTGATATCCTTAAGCGGATAATCATGTTTTATTTTGTAAAGTTTATTTTGTCTTGGTTATTTTAATATTTTGATTTTCGGGGGAGAAAATGGGAAAAATACAAAAAAATTGTGATTTTATGTTTGTATAGAGAAAAACAGAAAACATTCAAATATTTCAAAAATTCAGAAACATTAAAAATGCTCCTAGAAATGAGTTTTGAAGAAAAAAGAGAAAATGATAGTACATTGATCATCTAGTCTCATATGTAGAAAGAAATAAGTTTAAAAGACTGAGTGCTTAATTGCATTGGTGCATTGTTAGGTCTTAAACAAACTGTAAGGTAAAGTATGTGATATAAACATAAAGAACTGCGAAATTGAAAGAGGTGTTAGTCTCTTCCATAAGTTTCGGTAGTGAAGGCAGAAATGTAATAGCCTGTTATACTCAATCCTTATGTCTGTTTGATTACCAAAAACAAAAAAAAAAATCTTAAAATATGCATCTATTTTATAGTTAACACTTCAATGGTGTAAGGTCTTATGGCCTCATATCCGTTATTGATAGGATGCATCCGGTTACTGGACATTGTGAGTCTTTATGTTTTTTAATTATCTGGATATTCAAAAACATGAATATTTCAATGCTTTTAGAGCAAACCCAAAGTCATTAAACTTGATCACCGCTGTACATCGTACAAACTCATTACTGACTTGATCAAAATCCGTTTTTAGTCATACATTGTTCCTCCCTTGTGCGTGTCTTAATACTAATAATAAACGGACCCCAGGGGATACAATGCGTGTAAGTGTAACATCGCAAAAATTCTCGTAAACCAAATGACGCGAGTGTAAATTTTGTAAATTAATTTTTAGGGACTCGTTTGAGGGCTCGGGAATATATGGGCATGTCCAAAAAAAAATTCATTTAGTTTGGGAGCAAGAAGGATCGAATTACAAAGTGCAAGGACTAAAAGTGAAACTTGAAGAAAGTTATAACCTAACCTTCCCCCTAGCCTAGTAGAGGCCGCAGGTCCCCAAGCCACCAAACCCTTTGATTTTGATCGAGTTAATTCAATTCAAGATGCTAGAGGTCGATCAAGGTGTGTACTACACTCCCATAATCTTTAATTTCATAATCAAGGTCGTTAAGATGGTCAATTAATCCGTTTCTTGAAGTAGGGACAAATTCGGATTAAAATCATTTGGCACGTTTCTCGAGGTCATAAGTTGGAGTTTTAGTTGTCAAAAGATTCCCAGGTATGTCTAGTGTATCATACTAAAATTTCATGACCATTGGAGTTGTTTTGATAGGTCAATGATAAAAACCGATTTTAGGGTTTTTTGTGACATTCGTCAATTTCGGGTTCTATTTGTATTCGTTTGTGTATTCGTTTATCACGTAAACCGACCCGATTTATATCCCGAACATTTCAAATATATAAAATATTGGATTTTAGGTTACTAAATCATTCCCACATGTTCAATTTGAAAAACCCCTTTTACGGATTCGAAAATGCCTTTAAAACGCTCATATTACATCGAAAACGAACTTCAATTTATTTTAATCTTTATAAAAATTTATTTTGCTTCCTCATGACAATCTGCTTTTATTTTACAATAAACTTCAAATTTAGCAAACCCTATGATTATAGTTTCTCATGATATTTCCCACAACTAGATTTTAAGCATTTCGAGAACGAATTAAGTTACACGGATTGGTTTATTTCAAATTTTCTTAAAAATTATCTTACAACTTAGGCCGACCTGACTTATTGTAACAACTCTTGTTTTAGTGTAAGAAAATTTAAATAATTTTTTTTTCAAAATTTTCTATTATATAAACTTGAATCTTAATATTTTTTTTATAAAACTTTACACTCCAAACAATTGTGGGAATCTCCTAAATGACTTTTCTCTAACTATTATAACAACCTTTTCGCAAACATGAGTTTGTTAAACGCAAACAATCCATGATGGTTCGAGAAAGTTTTGTTTTTCGCGCCAAATATATATATATATATATATATATATATATATATTAATTTGTGATTTTATCATCAAAAGTTTTGTGAATGCTTCAAAAATTATTTACAATTTATAAATTTTCAATTTAAAACTTATTATTAGTCAAAACTCCTCTAAGAACAACCCCACGTTTCCAAACACTCGTATTCCAACTCAACCTACCATCTTAAACCATTCATCCTTACACTTCAAAAGTTTCCAACGCACTCAAATCTTTCCTCAATATGAACGAAACCTAACACATCAACTTTATATCCTCACCTACTCAAACCCCGTGCAAGTCCAAGATATACAAAAATCAACCCAACAAAAGGCCCTAACTACCGACACTTCTACGCCACGAAAACCTATCAAACTCACCATCCTAATACTTCAAAGACACCGACAAACACACTCACGAATGCTTTGAACATATACAAACCAAAGTTTACCTAACTATAACTCAAAACCCTTCGACCCATGCTATGTCGAGTCACAAACCATATCGCCACACCGTTCTTATCCAACCATAGAGTTTGATATCAAAATAGCAACCCAAACACTCCTTACAAAATACATGTATAAACCGAATCTCAACCCAAGCTAGTCAAGATCAAATTATCAAATCCATCAACTTAAACCGAGCTCAAATAAGCAAAACCTCACCCACTAGCCCAACCATTACTCACACAAATCATCTAAGTCTAACCCACTCAAACGATCTAACTCAACAAAACTTATCAATCCAACTAAAAAAAAACCAACTACGCAAGCCAACCGAAACACACTCACTTTTCACCAAATTTCCAAACTATTCACCATTCGAAACCTAAAACCCCTCCATACACACGCAAGCTTCGTTTTACACTTAAATTTTTTTATGTATGTATATACAACTAGTGTATTTATAACATCCTCATGTGTTCAAATAATCACTTACAGATTATAAACTCTTTCAAGATTAACGATTTAGATATTGTCCAAGTCTTGTAAATCATCTTTCCAAAATCTAAGATTGTCATGACAACAAAATTCTATTATGAGGATTTATTTTCAAAGGTAATTAAAAGATTATATGTGTGATTTAAAGGTTTTAAATATTGTCACCTAAGGTAATAAATCTAAAAAGACTTTATAAATACGAGGTTTCATTTTGAATGTTGAACGCGAGGTTGATTCAATAAAAAACTACAACTTTCACCATCTTGCATAGACTCAATGACCATGACTTTGCAAATCTTTTTGGGACGCATTTATAAATACCTTATATACTAGACATTGTGTCATGAGTATTGTTCAATAACGATTTAAGCGAACTATTACCTCTTATTATCGCAAGCATCATTTCATAAATATTTTTCATCACAACCGCTATATGTATACAAATTCCTTTAACAATTTGGCTTACAAGATTCACAATTGGTAATGATTAAAATGTTTCTCTAGCTATGCGTTACCGGGATGCTTGTTATTATATACATTTTCTTGGAAACGATTGAACGGCTTTATTTAAGACTTAATTTTCAATTTTATTCTATTATTTTCAAAAGAGTATATAATTAGTGACTTACATATTTCATCGTTTATACGAGTCTCAATGATTTTTTTTATTTCTTTTCAATTGATGAGATGTTTCGATTGTAATATTATGCACATGAGATTTAATTTTGTGTTTCGATTATTCATGATCGAATTCAAGTTATTCAATAACAATTTGGGTAATACTTTCAAAGCCTCAATTTCGCTACAAATTTTGTTTATCTTTTAAGAGATATTTTCATGACTATGTTATTCATATTGATCATCTATGTTTTCAAGAAAGACGCGATTTTACGCATTATTCTGCATCATTTCATCTATTCTATTAAGCGGCCTATGTGTGGTTGTCCGCAAGTTTTGGCGCTATTAGAAACCGTTATTATGATAACGATTATATAAATGGTTTCACAATAGTGGCCGTATTCATGTTTTATTACATTTCATCGATTGTTTTGGTTGTTAATCAAATGCTATTTTGTTTATGTTGATACACATATGCGTCACCCCAAGAAACTCATATCATTCTCATGTTATTACGTTCTAAGCAATCGTATTCTCAATTACTTATAACCTCAAGTTTGTTCACGTATAAAACTCATCGTATGATATTATTAATTGTAACGACGTTTACCCCGACCTCATGTACTCACTTATTGGGCTTCTCATTTACATCTATAGGATTTTTATTTTCACTCTTTGGATTCTCGTTTTCATTTATTGGATTTCTCACTTCCTTTTATCTGGTTTCATTTATCAATTTTATTTAGTACCTTGATTTATAGACTTTGACAATTATCTTGATGACGTTTGACTTCAAATCTTATTTCATATTGTTATTTTACCTTGGTTCTTATTTTAATATTTTTAGTTGTTTCATTTATTTATTCCAATTCCTTATTTTAAAGTAAATCCTAAAATACAAAACCGTTGGTACTGGTTTATCAATATTTGTAAAATTCAACAAATTTTATTTACGTATTCATATTTAAAGATTTCAAAATAAATATATCTCTTAAACCACAATGGAACGAATCATGTGGACCATACGACGATCTAAATAATTATGGGTACACACTTAATTATCGAAATCCCCGTATGAAAGCCGTAGTAAGTGCGGTTGTGTGCGATAACTCAGACCCGAGAATGATGGTAGAAAAACGATAGAAATACGAATCATGATAAGGTTATGGTGGATACGCCGCCGGTACATCCTATATATAAGTGCCTTTATTATGTTCTCATTTGTAGCGTTTTTTCGAATCATGAAAGGATTTGACGTTATTCTTTGCTTAAAAAAATTTTCATGCAATTGTTTTATCAAAAACGACATTCGTTAGTAATTACCTTTACTTCGAGTTTGTTTTTAATTTTGGGACGGAATTTCCAAAAAGTTGGGGATACTGTGACATTCGTCAATTTAGGGTTGTATTTGTATTTGTTTATGTATTCGTTTATCACGTAAACCAGCCCGATTTATATCCCAAACATTTCAAATATATAAAATATTGGATTTTATGTTACTAAATCATTCCCACATGTTCAATTTGAAAAACCCCTTTTAAGGATTTGAAACGCCTTTAAAACGCTCAAATTACATCGAAAACGAACTTCCGGGACGCAAAACGAACCATAAAAGATGAGATGACCAACCCAACCCTCCTAGCACACCATGCTGCATGGCCAGGGAGGCTTGACTGGTCACACGGCGCGGCCTCAGACCTGCAGATTCGTTTTTTTGGTTTTTTTTGTGCTTTGCTTGTTTGTTTAACCAATCTATTTTCTTGCAAACATAAAAGAGAACCTTGCAAAAAAGCTTTGACCCTTACCCTATATATACACTTGCTCTCACTTCAAATTCTCTCTCAATTCTCCATAGATTCAAGGTTGTTATTTATGTGTTCTTGAAGGTTTGACTTCCAAATGTCAAACCAAGTTTAATCTTTCATTGTAATTAGTTTATATAATCTTAAAAAAACTTGAATATGGTGGTACAACATATATATAATACACACCCTTGTTACCTTTGATAGTTACTTCTCCGACTTCGCTTGGTTAAGTTTCGGACTTCGTAAGGCAAGGCTTAATGTAGGACTTTCGTGGTCGTTAATATATATACACTTATATAACTTGTTTGCACATATTAATCTTGTTTAACTTATGCTCTTTTTAGTTTGTTTGTCATATTTATGAAGTTCCATGGTGTGGGTTTGTAGAGAATAACCTCGATTTAACCGTAAATTGTCCAAACCGTAAACCGAATTTATTTACTTGTTTTGTTAAATAATTGTTTTAAACATGCTTTTTGTTGATTTAAGTTTCTAAAATCATTTTTACAAGTTATTTAATATTTTGGCATGTGGAACCCATCAAGGAACATATTGTGAAATGGAACCCGAACCAAACCGAACTTTCGTTTAAAAGACTTTCTTTTTAACTTTTTGGTTGTTAAGCTTAAGTTTCACCATTTATAAATTATTATACAAGTTCTTTGATATTTGGGCATATGGAAACCATCACGGAACGTATTGTGAGATGGAAACTGAACCAATCCTATTTTTACTCGCTTAAGACACACAAGTGTGTTTTTAGCTATCAACACTTGTATATTTCTCTAAAAATAGTTTACAAACTGATTTTAATTATTTTCTTAAGTACTTGGAAATGTTGGATCCAATTTGCTCTCATAACATAGTTTGGACCGACAAAACCGAACGCTCGCTTAACGTGCGTTGTTAGTTTTAAAACAATAGAACTACATACTTTGTTAAGTCTTGATAAGTTTTATTGAGTTACCTCATAACATTCTTTATTTGGAAAGTTGAATTTGGGTTTTGACAATTATCAAGACCCGAACCAACAAACCGAAACATTCGTTAAAGACCCGTTTTAGTATTTTTATCCCAAAGGAACTTGCATCTTTGCATTTTTCCCACCTTATTACTTAACATAGGTTAATCAAATATTAAGGTTAGATACTTTAACCTGGTTTTGAGCAAACTTACATTTTAAAGGGCTTATTATTATAACTTCTTAAATAGTTACATTTTAAACCTTGAACTTTAATCGCAACAATTGTTTTATTTAAAGATCTTCAATACAACCTTTCTAAATCCAAGACTTTCTTTTATTTAGGCTTCATACGTTAAACTCATCGTTCCGGCAAATCTCCAAACTATCACCAAATCAAGTTTATAGCTTGAACGTGAGTACTTTCATACCCCGTTTTCCATCATTCGTTTTGGGGTGGCATTTCATACTTAGTCAACTAAATGCTTTATACTTGAAACTTAACCCAAAAACCTTATTGCATACTATACATAAATAATTGCTCGATTTGGTGTTCTATGATTATATGCCTATGCGTTTATCGCTTTTGGTTGGTGGAACTATAAAATCCTAGTCTATTTGGCATCCCCTTATAGGAAGGTGTCGTTAATGTAATGCAATTAACGATAACTATAAAATCCTAGACTATATGGCATCCCCTTATAGCTAGGTGTCGCTAACGTAATTCTATTAGCGATATCTATTTATCCAAGTTATTGCTTTTAATTATTGTTTCGTATACAAGTTTTGTGGCTTTTTCTTAGTATATACTTATACGCTCAAACTTATGAATTGCTCACCAACCTTTTTGTCGACAAACTTTATTTTATGAAATGTTACAGGTTTGACTTTTGTTGACTCGAGGACTTGACGAAAAACGTTACCAAGATTATTAGGATATTAGTAAAACGAACAATATAATTGTTCCTTGTATTCAGTTTGTTTGTATGAAAAAGATGTGTTGTTTATTGATTTTATGAAATAAAATGAGTTGATTAAATATTGTCACTTTAAATAGTGACTTGTGCATTTGTCCAATCACGTTGCATCCCGGCATGTTCCGCCGCCTTTGGTCAGGGTGTGATAGATTGGTATCAGAGCCACAAGACTATAAGATAGATGATTAGACGTAACGACCTAGTATAGTCTTTGTTTTAGGGTCCTTATACGTGTTGCCTTTACGTGTTTACCTTACTTGATTGTTCATTACACTTGTTTATTTATATACTTATTTATTTCATTAAATCGTAAATATACACAAACACTCGAAACATACTAAGGTATTCTTACCTTCCTTGGATAAATTTTATATATACACATACATGCATTTTCATAATAATCTAAGGTATTCTTACCTTACTTTTGTATAATTTTATATATACACATACATGCATTTTCATAATAATCTAAGGAATCCTTACCTTACTTTTGTATAATTTTATATATACACATACATTCACTTTCATAATAATGTAAGGTATCATTATCTTACAATGAAAACATTAGTTTTTATTATGTTTAATGGATCATGAGCTTAACTTGGGTCCCATTCTTTCAAATCTCCTTAAAGATGGTCTTATATGACATGACCACTTTAATAGTCGAATGCGAGCGTTCCGGTCGCCATCCTAATTTTCGGTGTTAAAACAATAGAACCACGGTGGTTCGTGAGCTAGTGTTTTGACATGACGTTGTATTCCGATTTATTATATTTGTTACAATCGTTATTTGAGTGGAAAACATGAAAAAGACGCGGTGGTACGTGCACATGTTTAGACCCCAACAAGGTATTTTTGTAAAAATGTTTTAGTGTCGGAATATCAAGTCACGGTGGTTCATGCACGATTGTTCCGTAATCTTAAGAAATTATTTACAAATTTCAAAGATATAAACAATTTTTCCTTTTTACTTTGTCATATTATCACAAAATTCTCATTTATAAAATTTTACTTGACCATTATGATTCATCCTAATATGTTTTGATTTCACATGATAAAGTTTTTATACGAATTTTCTCATATTAATTTCACACTGCGATTTTATTACAAATTTCGTTTATTTTCATTTATTCAATATAAGTAATATATATATATATATATATATATATATATATATATATTGAACTATTCATATTGATTTTTATTATGTCATCCCTTGTTCATTAAGAATATTTATAAACCCAATTTCTATCATATAAATTTCATCATATTAAAATGGTTTTTTATGATAAATTTTACCTTAAATTTTCAAGTAAATTCCCATTATATAAAAAAAAATCTTAAATTGTCTTTAAAGTTTTCTTACAATATTTCATAAACATTTTTTTTTTTATGACGATTCCGTTCATTTTGAAACTATCATTTCACAATATCGATTATTTAAATTTTCACTACGTTTTAAATTTGAGAAAACCTACCAAGGATCTTGCCGCACCGATGCACCGATTGTATGATACGAACACATATACGTTAAATACGGTTTATTGATAAATAATGAATAATTACATATTAAGTTATGGAAAGGATATTAACTTAGATCTAGGACCTCACACCTCTCATATGTGTGATCTCACTTAATTATAAGCATGGAACCACCTATTTATAGGCCACATGCTCCATTCGTTAAGTTAACTCTAATTTGTTATGCCTCCATGTTGGTGCATGATATCAGTAGTTCAGTATCTCGTGTTTAGTTGTGTCTATAATCGTTTATATTGTTAGTTATTATTGAACGTGTCATTATATGTTCGCTAGTATGTTTAAGCGAACTTGTAGGATTAGCGAAGTTTTGACAACTTCACCTAGTACGTTAGGCGAAGTTGTCGAGTTATATAAACTCATAACTTCGGCTATTTTGTTTAAGTATTTTGAACGATTGTTTGGTGTGATTCTCTGTATCACGTGTTGGTCCTTTCAATACATCAAGTATTATCTTATGCTCTTGTGTGTTTGTTTATATTCAACGTAATTATCGTCTCGACACTCGTATCGAATACGTGGGGATTCCGCACCCTCGTGTTATGAGATACTCCTGTGTAGATCCGGCTGGGAACCTACAATTGGTATCAAAGCATTTTGCTCGTGATTGTGTGGTTCGGGATTATCACACAGGTGTTAAGATTGTTCCGTTAGACCATTCGCGGAACGAGTTTACGTTGAAATACCTTGTTTTTGTTAGTCGATACTCATCCCTCATAAATTACACCAGTCAATCATCCTCGCAACCTTCAAAATCGACCTACCTAATCTGCAAAACCTCTTTGGTCTTCTGGCAAACTTGCCGTCACAAGAATTAGGATTTTAGCGAAGATACAAGTTTCCAGCGAAGTTGATAACCAGCGAAGTTGTCAGTCAACGAAGTTAAAAGTGAAGTTGTAGAGAAAGCGAAGTTGTATTAACTTTGCTATTGCTCACTATTCACAGATTTTAATTTTTAAGTTTTGGGTCTCATTTCGCTCAAGTATGACTTCGATAAACATCACAGAACTGGTAAAGATGGAAGTTGAAGTAGGTTCTGCAACTAAAGCTCCAAAACTACTGAAAGGTACTGATTTCGTTGCATGGAAAGATCGGTTTGAACAGTATGTGAAGTATCAGGACGCAAAGATGTGGGTTTGCATTCAAGACGGGTACATTCCTCCAACATCCATGTTTGAGGGTCGTGAACAGATTAAGAAGTACAGTAAGATGGAAGATGATGAAAATAAAATGTATGAGGCAGAAAGTAAAGCGCATGCAGCTATAACCATGGCTCTCCCGCAAGAGATTCTTCATACTTTTAAGAAATGCAAAACAGCTAGAGAGCTATGGGAAGCACTAGAGAATAGATATGAAGGAAATGTTGGGATAAGAATCTCCAAAACAAAGCTGCTGAAAACCCAATTCTCAGTATTCAAGTACTTAAAAAATAAATCTCTTGATGACATCATCACACGATATTGTATCGGATGACCGAGATAAATAACTACTCCATTGAATACAAGGAAGAAGAGATAGTGGAGAAGCTTCTTTATGCTCTCCCACCAAAATGGGAGATGTACACTGTTCTGATGAGAGAAGATAAGGACATTAATAAGATTGATTTGGAGACTGTGGTAAATAAGTTACGAATTTTGAACTAAACATGGCTCGAAAGGAGACACTGACTGATCAGGTTCAGGATCCGGGAATGTATGGCGCTAAAGTCACTCCAAACTCAAGTTTAAAATCAGAATCCACTGCCTATTACTCAAAGGGGGAACCAAACTCCACTCTAGATGGTCATGAGATTCTCAATATGGATGGTGACGTATGTTTCGTAGCATGTGGTAGTAGTGCCTCAAAACCTCAACTACAACTGGTAATTTCTCAACCAATGCTTCAAGCAAGAACTACTCACAGATGCCTATGAGTGTAAAATCAGCTGAACAACATTTTGCTTTGTATGCCTCCTTCATTGCATCTTATGAGAACTACATCAAAGGAAAAATAGTCGACCCTGCAACTTTGGATGAAGACTATGATCAGATCGATGCTGATGATCCAGAAGAAATGGATCTGCAGTGGTAGATGGCTATGATAGTAAGAAGGGTAAAGTGATTTATGAAGAAAACGGGTAGAATGTTCGTTGGAGAAAGACCAGGGTTTTATAAGTCAAAAGTTCGCTGTTATAACTGTCAACAAAATGGTTACTTTGCTAAGGAGTGTACAAATGAAAGAGTCGAACGAAATCAGAACAGGCCTGCTCAACAGAATGGGGGTAGAAGTGAAAACAGGGCTATGGTATCTCAACAAAACGGTGGATATAACTGGAATATACAAGTTGAGGAGGTGTTCGAACAGGCAAATCTGGTAAACATCAAAACCGAAGGAATTGACAAGGAGACAGGGGAAGATCAAGCATATATGTTCTGAACTTCATTGTAAACAATGTGAAAACCTGTCTGATCAATTGAAAACATTAACTGATCAGTTTGTTAGTTTGGACACTCAATTTAAAAACTTAAAAGAAGAACATCACTATTCTAAAACTAAAGAAAATATTTACTCGGTAAAAATAAAAGTTAGTGAAAAGGATATCAGAAGTCTTAAAGCCACTCTAGCTGAAAAAATACGAGTAATTGATCTTAGTTATGAAGTGTTAAAAGAAAAGACCAAACTAATTGCTGAAAAAGATAAACAGATAGCTGATTACCAGGTAAAAGTGGTGGAACTGAATAGAAAAATTGAACAATTTAGAAATTCTTTTGCTATGTTAGATCACATCATAAGTGTTCAACGTTCCCCGGTTAACAATGGGGGAATTGGATTCTCTGAAGTTCCACCACCATACAACAATAACTATACTTATAATCCTTGTAATCAGCAATCTGCGAATGTTGAAATTTGTCAGACAGTTCCAATAAACGTTTCTGCTAAAGAAACTGAAGTTAATAAGAGCGAAACAAGTAAGACAAGTTCAAATGTCACTAGTTCTGTCTCTAGTTTTATTCAGACAAGTCGTCTGAATCTGGTGAGATAGAAGAAAAGGTTGTGTTACTAAAACGAGGGGAGGACTATAAGCCTGATGAAAAGAAATCTTCCCTAAATCCGTTTGTCCCACCATATGTTAGACAAACGGATGTAATGCAACCTCGACATCTGCAACAACTTCTGAGACGAAAGTTCAAAACAGCCAGACTAGTTCGAATAGAAGTTGTTTTAGATGCAACAGGAAAGGACATCTTGTCGCTGTCCTATGAAACAGAGAAAATCTAGAAATATGAGGGCTACCAAAACTGAGAATAAAACGAATACTAATTATGATGCTGGTAAGAATGTGAACACACCAACTTCCAATCATTGGACTAATCAAAGATTTCAAAGAAATCAGTCTCGTTTTTTCCCAGTAAATTACCAAGTCAACAATTATAGTTCAATTAACTCACGAAGGTTTGGATGGCTCATAGCCAGTCATCTAGAAGTTTCTCTTACAGAACTTATAGAAACTCTCCTCAAACTGACTTTGGGCAACCAAGGTACTGGATGCCGGATAACAGATTTAATCGACCCAAGACCAGAAGGTATTGGGTCCCCAGATTTTAATCTATTTCTTTATTGGTGCAGGAACAGTCAAACAGGGCTGTAAACAATATGTGGGTTGTTGACAGTGGCTGTTCCCAGCACATGACTAGTAACAAGAAATTGTTACGTGACTGTAAGTCTTTTTAAGGAGGAAGGGTTAGTTTCGCTGAAGAAAGTGGAGGAAGAATTAGAGGTATTGGAACTGTGACCAATGGAAGAATAAAGCTGGAAAACGTGAATTTTGTTGAAGAATTGAAACACAACCTTTTGAGTGTCTCTCAGATTTGTGACAAAGAATACACCGTTCATTTTACTAAAAATGAGGCACTCTTAGTTTATCCTGGTTTCAAGATACCAGAGGCATGGGTTGTGATGAAAGCTCCAAGAGAAAAGAACACGTATGTGATGGATATGAGATCAACTGAGATGACCACATAAGAGTCATATCTTCTGTCAAAAGCAACAGAGTCTGAGTCAGAGTTATGGCACAAAAGAATGGGTCATATACATCTTCGTAAGATGAACTACATAGTCAAGAATGGGTTGGTACAAAGGGTTCCTTTGAAGAACTTCAATTTTGAAGACCAATGTGTATCATGCAAGAAAGGAAAACAACACAAGAAACCTCATCACTTCAAGAAGGTTAACTCAATTGTCAACACCTTGGACCTACTTCACATGGATCTCTTTGGTCCTGTGAATGCAACGAGTCTAGGAGGAACTTCATACTGTTTGGTGGTAACCGATGACTACTCACGATACTCTTGGGTATATTTTCTGAAGACAAAAGATGAGACAGTTCAGTTTGTGATTAACTTGATCAACAAGGTGGAAAATATTGTTGGGAGGAAGGTTAAGTACATTAGGAGTGATAATGGTACAGAGTTCAAGAACTATCAGATGGAGATGATTTGTCTGCAGAAAGGGATAGAGCATTAGTGTAACACCCCGTAACCGCAGCGGAAACGTACACGGGATGCAACAGACACATCTGATATCAACAGCATTGCTTATAAAGAAAATATCACTACATTAATTTATAACATATTACATTGTTGCGAGTTTCATTACTGTCTAGGTGTTACACACATATTTTACCGATAAGACATTAATAAATTCATTACAAAACAAAGAGCAGCAAGCTTCCAACAGGTAGCACAGATAGTTAAGCAAACATCAATCATTCCAACTTGGGCCATACCTAGAAAACATGTAAAGAAAACGGGGTCAACTACGAATAGTTGGTGAGTTTCACTAATTTAAATAAACACTGACAAATCATTTTAATAATCATTTATTAACCATATAATCATGCTGGGAACTATGTTACCCCAGAACATTTCCAATAACTTTCTGGGAACTATGTTACCCCAGAACAATAATAACCCCTGGGAACTATGTTACCCCAGAACAATAACAACCCCTGGGAACTATGTTACCCCAGAATAATAATAAACCCCTGGGAACTATGTTACCCCAGAACAACAATAACCCCTGGGAACTATGTTACCCCAGAACAATAATAACCCCCTGGGAACTATGTTACCCCAGAACAATAATAACCCCTGGGAACTATGTTACCCCAGAACAATAATAACCCCTGGGAACTATGTTACCCCAGAACAATATCAACCCCTGGGAACTATGTTACCCCAGAACAATATCAACCCCTGGGAACTATGTTACCCCAGAACAATAACACATTATAAGCATTTTATATATTCTATGCATCAGTCCATATATATATAAATGTACAAGTATTTCCATACGATCGGTATGTACTTAAATACTTTAAATAAGACATGTTTTCCGCCCCGGGAAAATATAATTAAAACAATTCATTAAAAGGGGCTCGTGAAAACTCACCTTGTTGTGAGTTGGTGAGTAATATAAGGAACAGCTACGTGCCTGGATCTGTAATATAATATCTAGTCGTTACTATATAATTCCCATAACTTAAATACATATCAATCGGTACATCTGGGAACATTGTTAACCCAGTACTGTACTCGATTCGGGGACAATGTTAACCCCGTGACACTTCTAAGGACTCATATTGACATTGCTTAGAGTTTGACAGTCAATTTAGTTAAGGTGATGAAATTATAGCTCGGTTTGACACCCCGTTTGGCCGCGGGGGCCCGTTTCCGGTATTTCGGTGCCGGGAGAACGGTAAAATCGGGTAAAATTACCCAAATCATCCGAATTATTTTCGGATGATTTATTTTTACTTAATTTACTTAGATTTATGAAATAGTCTATTTTTAGGGTTTTTCATGTACCAGTCAGCTCGCTTATGCGAACTTTGCCGGGTTTACACGTTTTTAAGCTTTAAAAACTTGTTTTTTATGTTCTTTTTAGCACCAATAATTACCCGATTAATCTCGGGTCTTGAAATTTTGCACAAAACTTAATTTGACAGTAAGGAATTTTTATAAAATTTTCCAGATTTATTTTCTTATATTTACATTTATTTATCTATTTTTAAATCTTATTAAAATACTAAATATATCAAAAATACCAAAACACTTTAGAAAATTCCCAAATTTTTCTGGAATGATCTTTATCATCCTCATAACTTTCTGGAATTTTCCCAGATTTATTTTCCTACATTTACATTTATTTATCTATTTTTAAATCTTGTTAAAATACTAAATATATCAAAAATACCAAAACACTTTAGAAAATTCCCAAATTTTTCTGGGATGATCTTTATCATCCTCATAACTCCCTGGAATTTTTCCAGAATTTAAAACTTATTTTTCAAGCCATTTTCACCCAAAACCGAGCTAGGAAGCCCTAGAACTCGTTTCACCCGAAAAGCCTACTTAGACTTTTCCAACTGAGCTCAAATTTTGTGGGTGACTTTTATATGTTATAAAAAGCTTATCTTAAATTTTCCGGAATTTTTCATCACGTTTTGCTATTTTTCACTATTTTTGGCCAAAACCGAGCATTAAATTCACCAAATATTCATCTTTTATCCAAAAATTACCAAAAATTCACAGATCTCATATTTTCATGTGTAGATCATCTCTGTGAAATTTCGTGACCCGACTCTAAGCACACGTAAATCTGTCCATTTTTTCATAACACACAAAAACCGAACTATTTTGTGTTTTCTAGCTTTAGATCGCAAGGATCTCGGTTTCTAGCCTTTGCTAGCCGCTAGATACAACACTTACAAGCACAATATCACTATACCAAGCAAGTTACACCAATAATCAAACCATTTCTTTCAAAGTGTCGGTTTTTAAGTAAAAACAAAGGTTTTAACCGTAGAAATCCATTCCCGACTCTTTTTACTCATTTCTTGGACCAAGATCCCTTGTATAACATGTATACATCTCTTGATCATGCAAGAGTCGGTTCCATCTCGGTTTTTCACCCATCTTTCACTTGGAAACTCATTTTAACAAGATTTTAACCGTAAAATTTTATTCTAAACACTTTTAACTCATTACTTGGATCAAGATCCTTTGTATAACTTGTATACATCCCTTGATCATACGAGAATCGGTTTTATCTCGGGTTTTCACCCGTCTTTCACATGGAAACCTCCTTTTCTCAATATTGTAGAATTAGAAACAAGATTTAAGCATAAAAAACCATGTTTATACCTTCAATTCTTGGTTTAAAGATCAAGGGGATGGATGGATGTTGGAAGATTTGAGAGAGTTTGAGAGAATTTGTTGTTAGAAAAAGAAAAAATGGAATGATAATAATAATAATATGGACCGATCGGTCCTATTAGGGTGGATGGGGGTGGCCCCCACAAATCCATTCTAAGCCACATATTCGGATTACGCAATCCGGATAATGTTGTGGATAATCTGGTTCAGTTCGTTTCTCGTTTTAAACTCGTAATTCGGCTTGAAACGAGCCTAAAATGGTTGTTTTTCGGGTTAAAATAAAATTTATATACAACTGATTTAAAACTTTAAAAACTTAACCCATGACATTAAAACATCATATTATTAATAATTACGCATCTTTTTCGACTTGATTGATCGTCTCTTGCTTGGTTTGGTGTTAAAGGTTTCGTTTAGCGTACCGACGTACCGTTAAATCGAAATCCTTTTTCTGTGCTATAATTCACCTATCCCGAAGCATTAATACTTCGTAAATATCACTAAACATTATATACATCGTCTATAATGTAATTCCCGATTCGTTCGGGTTTCAATAACCGATCAATGATTAATTGTAATCCCAATACGATTCACTATATAATTGAGTATGATTCATACTGTGAACCATATATATTCGTATCAATGTGTTATAACTCATATAATCAATATTAAATAACACGTAAATAGTATATTCCGGCTAGGGTATACCTGAATTTGCCGGAATCGTTACATTCTCCCCCCGTTATAAAAATTTCGTCCTCGAAATTTTATGCGTCAACTACTTCCTTTTGAGGAAATAGGTGGGGGGTATTTTCTTCCGAAATTCATCCTTTCGTTCCCAAGTAAATTCTGGGCCTCGTTGCGAATTCCATCTAACTTTGACCAACGAGATCTTATTGTGTCTAAGCTGCTTGATCTTACCGTCCACTATTTCGATGGGCTCCTCTACGAAGTTGAGCCTATCACTTATTTGAACACCCTCTAAGGGTAACACCGATGTCTCATCCGCCAGACATCTTTTCAAATTTGATACATGAAACACGTTATGAACTGCACTTAGTTCCTCAGGCAGTTCTAGTCGGTAAGCTACCGGACCGATCTTTGCAGTAATGTTGAATGGTCCAATGTATCTAGGGGCCAACTTCCCCGCCTTTCCAAATCTGACCACTCCTTTCCAGGGTGATACTTTCAAGTATACCTTTTCACCCTTCTCAAATGACAACGGTTTTTCGACGGGTATCAGCATAACTCTTCTGCCGATCCCGCGCGGCTTTCAGGTTGTTCTTAATTTCAAGAATCTTGCTGGTCGTCTCCTGGACCAGATCCGATCTAATGATCTGCGGGTCTCCCACTTCAGACCAGCAAAGTGGTGATCGGCACTTTCGCCCATACAATGCTTCATAAGGTGCTACCTTTATACTGCTATGATAACTGTTATTATAGGAAAATTCAACGAGTGGGAGATGTTGATCCCAATTTCCCTTAAAGTCCAGTACGCAGGCACGAAGCAAATCCTCCAAAGTTTGAATAGTCCTCTCAGACTGACCATCGGTCTGAGGGTGGTAAGCTGTGCTTAGGTCAATACGTGTTCCCAATGCTTCTTGGACAGCTTGCCAAAGTTTGGAGGTGAAATGGCTATCCCTATCGGAGATGATCGAGATGGGGATGCCATGACGAGACACTATTTCATTTATATAAATTTGCGCAAGTCTCTCAGTGTTAAAAGTATTCCTAATTGGAATAAAATGTGCCGATTTGGTTAATCGATCCACGATTACCCAAATCGCATCATGACCTCGGGGTGGTGTCTTGGGGAGATGTGTCACAAAATCCATTGTGATCTGCTCCCACTTCCATTCGGGAATATCCGGCTGTTTGTAGCATTCCCGAGGGTTTCTGGTGTTCCGCCTTAACTCTCGCACACGTCGTACACTTGCCGACGTATGTGGCTATATCCTTTTTCATACCTGGCCACCAGTAAAATTCTTTCACATCCTTGTACATTTTATCTGATCCCGGATGTATGGAATATTTCGATTTTATGTGCTTCATCCATGATCAAATCACGAAGGTCATGGAGGGTCGGGATCCACATCCGATTTTTGAAATAAAGAATTTCGTCCACACGCTGTTCGAAATTCTTCTCATTCCCGTAAAGTCCTTCTTTAACCAATTGGCCCTCTTTCAACGCCTCGCGTTGAGCGACTCGAATTAAATCTGAAAGGTTCGACTGGACTATCATCCCCAAGGCTCGCACACGTAGTGGCTTGACTCGATCCTTTCTACTCAAGGCATCGGCTACAACGTTAGCCTTGCCGGGGGTGATATCGTATGTCACAGTCATAGTCACTCAGCAACTCGACCCATCTTCGTTGCCTCATATTCAGTTCTTTCTGATCGAATATGTGTTGCAAACTTTTATGATCAGTGAATATGGTGCACTTTGTACCGTAGAGATAGTGTCTCCAAATTTTTAAGTGCAAAGATGACTGCTCCCAGTTCCAAGTCATGGGTAGTGTAGTTTTTCTCATGAACTTTTAACTGTCGAGACGCATAGGCTATGACCTTTTTATTTTGCATTAACACGCATCCTAACCCTTTACGGGATGCGTCACAATATACAACAAATCCATCGTCTCCGTCGGGGAGACTTAAGATTGGCGCTTGGCACAATCTTTGCTTTAGCGTTTGAAACGCCGTTTCCTGCTCTTCACCCCATTCATATTTCCGATCCTTTTGAGTCAGGAGGGTTAAAGGTTGGGCGATGCTGGAAAAGTTCTCTATAAATCGACGATAGTATCCAGCTAAGCCTAAGAATTGGCGGATTTCTTTCGGAGATTTAGGCGCTTGCCAATTCTTAATAGCTTCAACCTTACTCGGATCAACGTGTATTCCTTGGTGGTTTATAACATGATCGAGGAATTGCACCTCTTGCAACCAGAAGTTACACTTGGAGAATTTTGCATATAACTTCTCCTGATCCAGGAGCTCTAAAACTAACTTTAAGTGTTGCTCGTGCTCCTCTTTACTCTTCGAGTATATCAAAATATCGTCAATAAATACAATGACGAACTTGTCGAGATAGGGTTTACAGACTCGGTTCATGAGATCCATGAACACTGCTGGCGCATTTGTTAGCCCAAAAGGCATAACTAAAAATTCGTAGTGGCCGTAGCGAGTCCGAAACGCGGTTTTTGGGATATCCTCCTCTTGAATTCTAACTTGGTGGTATCCCGATCTAAGATCAATTTTTGAGAAATAGCTCGCACCTTGTAGTTGGTCGAACAAATCATCGATTCGGGGAAGAGGATATCTATTTTTGATGGTTAATTTGTTCAATTCCCTGTAGTCAATGCACATTCGAAGGCTTCCGTCCTTCTTTTTCACAAATAGTACAGGTGCACCCCACGGGGAATAACTGGGACGTATAAATCCCTTATCCAACAATTCCTGCAATTGGTTGGATAGTTCTTGCATCTCGGACGGTTGCAAGTCTGTAAGGGGCCCTTAGCAACAGGGCTGGCTTGAGGTAATAAGTCGATTCTGAATTCGACTTGTCGGGGTTGGCGGTAATCCAGGAAGTTTCTCTGAAAAAACTTGTGGAAATTCGCGTACCACGGGAATATCGTCCACCCGTTTTTCCTCAGAATCAGCGGCCGTCAGGCTCGCTAGATACGCCACACATCCCTGACGTATATATTTCAACACCTTGAGGTGGGATATAAATGGTTATCATGGTGCCGGATTTTTCTCCCTGCACTAATACCTCCTCGTCATCCGACACCCGGATCTTGACGGTTTTCTTTTCACAGTTTATTTCTACCCTATTACGTGCCAACCAATCCATTCCCACTATCACGTCAAAACTACCCAATTCTACCGGTAATAAGTCAATCAGGAAGGATTGTTCGCTTAGAATAAAAGGGCAATTCCGAACAATCCGATTAACTATCATGGTTTTACCGTTAGCGACCTCTACGGTGTAGGGTTCTATGGTTTCACCAATAGGAAGGTTTGCTATCGAAAGGAATCTAACGGAGACAAAACTTCTATCGGCGCCTGTATCAAATAATACAGAAGCGTAATGATCAGAGACGAGGAAGGTACCTGTCACTACGCTGGGGTCCTGGCGCGCCTCGTTCGTTCCCATCACAAATGCCCGGCCTCGCGCCGGGATTGGACGACGATGGCTGACCCGCGAGTTGTCTCCCGTTTCCTCCCTGATTCAGTTTCGGGCAGTTCCTTTTGAAGTGATCCGTGCTGCCGCATTCGTAGCAAGCACGGCTAGTGGTCACCATCTGGTTTCCTTGTGGGTTCTGCTGTCGGGCTGGTTGAGTTCTAAATGGTTGCGCCCCGAATAGGTTGTGGTTGACGGTTCAGGTTGTTCAGATTTGTCTTACAATTTGGTGCGTAGTGTCCAACCCTGCCACACCGGTGGCACACCACCTCCTTGCACACACCACTATGGTGGTAACCACATTTCCCGCATTTAGGAAACGTTCCCCCTCTGCGGTTCTTGCCTTCCGCCCGAACTAGTCATGGCATAGCTCTGGGCAGCGGGCCTAGCTCGTTTGTTTTTGCTGCTTCTCTCGGATCCTATTGTCATACGTACCTCGCTTTCCCCCAGCCGACTCTCCCGTCGCCTTTATCGATCCGCTCCTCAAGAAATCATACGTGACAATACCAGCCTGTGTCACTGCACCCTCATACGTCTGGTGCCCTCCCGCGTTAACTATGCTCCTCACTACT